>NC_042998.1:101220082-101225082 GCF_006345805.1 Octopus sinensis | reverse complement strand
GACAAATGAACCTCAGCATGTGTTTTAAATCTGGAACTGATTCTATCGATCTCTTTTGTTGAATTGGAAAAATAGAAGCTTCATTAATAGCCTTGGCAACCTTAAATATAGTGGTGTACATACAGTATCACTAATAAATACAGAAGTGTAACGGCTGTCACTTGTTTGGCTGTTTACTTTGCCAGCCTTTGTTACGACCACCACTGGAATAAATTAACATAAGAAGAAAGCAGATAGCAAGAGTGTTGTCCAGGGAGCAACACTTCACAAATAATTAAACCCCGCATCTCGTATGTTCAGAAGGTGCAGCATAGTCCTCAACCAGACATTGGCATTACATGTCTGGGGCAACGGATGATGGGGCTACTTGGTCAGAAATGATTTGGAACTCCACAACAACAACAACAACAAAAAGTCTCTGAGTGAACATCTATGCGGTTATACGAACTGTTAGAAATAATAGTCTGATTTCTTTTAAATGTCACCTTAACCCTTTTGTGATTATATTACTGCTGAGATACTCTATGTTTATTTCAATTAATTTTAAGCACACAGAAGAATTTAGCAAAATAACTTTGTTACTATTACTAGCTAGCATAACTTTGTTACTATTACTAGTAGTGTTATGAACATAAATTAAGACTAAATGTTGGCGTTGAAAACATGACATTTGTATTACAATATTAGAAAGGGTGTCAGTCAGGTTGGTGTCAAAAGAGTTTAAAACTAAAGAACGCTTATGAACAATAGAG
The DNA here is from genome assembly GCF_006345805.1 of Octopus sinensis. Taxonomy (NCBI): domain Eukaryota; kingdom Metazoa; phylum Mollusca; class Cephalopoda; order Octopoda; family Octopodidae; genus Octopus; species Octopus sinensis. Next base: position 101,224,330 of record NC_042998.1, on the reverse strand, counting down.
TTCTGGATAGACTATTTACTTTAATAAAGAATACAGGGTGTATGATCATGGCTTGATAAAAATCAGATCATCATTTTCATCAACGTTTGAAGCCTATTCTATCTATGAGCTAATGTTCTAAGAAACATCTGTTATATAGTTTGCAATGCGCGCGTATCTCTGCATATATATCAATCTCAAATACACGCATATAAACATACACACACATGGCCATGCGCTTTACATATACACACATCTATACGCATAAACAAACATCTATATGTACACGATGAAGAGGAGAAGGAGGAGGAGGATAAAGAAGATGGATGGATCCTCTGTTGATTTCGACGACGAGCATTTATTGTTCGATCAAGTGAACTGTTTGTTCGTTTACTTTACTTAAGTAGCTGAGTACACCCAGATGCGTGTACCCTTAATATAATGCTCGTTTAGAATCAGGCGTCTTCCATTTGGTGGGTTATGACACTGTTTTCTTCTATCCACTTGCACTCACAAAGCATGTGACAACACGGGGCTATAGTAAAATAACCATGCAACGAGATCGAACTTGAGACAACGTAGTTGTGAATCGATCTTAATTCTTGACCATTCGACCATGTTCCGTCCATGCACACGCATACAAGTTACAATAAGCAAAAAGTTCGAATTGCATTTTATAATAATGTCTGTAATAAACGAAAAGGATTCCGTCAATATAACCATCAACAACACACTATTTTTACAATGTTTTTCCAGTTTCTATCATCAACGTTCTCTCCTTTGTTATTATTAATATTCACCTCAGCAGCTGCAGCAGCAACAGCAGCAGAAGAGGAGGAGGAATATGAGATGGGGGAAGGAGATGAGGAGGAGGAAGACGAGGAGGAAGAAGATGAGGAGGAGGAAGTGGAGGAGGAAGAGGAAGCGGAGGGGAAGAAGACGTGGAGGAAGAAGACGAGGAGGAATACGAGGACGAGGAAGTGGAAGAGAATCAGGAGCAAAGGGAGCAGCAGGAGGAGCAGGAAGATGGGGTGGAGGAGGAAGGGGAGGAGGAGAAGAAAAGTTGTAGTTGTTGTTGTTGATGTTGTTGTTGTTGTTCTTGTTGCTGTTTTTCAGCCCTAGATCATCTTCTATAATCAATGTGACCAGCATCGACATCGTTCCTGCTGTGACCGTAACGTCTTTTTTTTTCATTTTGTGTGTATATACATACATATATATATATATGTGTGTGTGTGTGTGCGTATGTGCGTGTACGTGCGTGTGTATGTCTCTCTCTCTCTCTCTTTCTCTCCTCTCTCTCTCTCTCTCTATATATATATATATGTATATTTTTTTTTTTTTGTTTATTTATTTATTTATTTATTTATAGGCCTCTGTTGGACAATGTGTTCGTTTTTATATTTTTCAACACACCAGGTTGCGATTTGATAGTTGTTGCTGTTGTTGTTATACCTGTTGTTGAAGTTGTTCTTACACTTTCTCGCTGTTATTGCTCTTGTTGACATTGTCATTCATGTGGATGTTGCTGATGATGATGTTGTTTATCTTTATTTTTCTTGTTATTGCTGCTTTTGTTATTATTTATTATTATTATTATTATTATTATTATTATTATTATTATTATTATTATTATTATTATTATTATCATCATCATCATCATTATTATTATTATTATTATTATTATCATTATTATCATGATCATCATGATCATCATCATCATCATCATCATCCTCATCGTCATCGTCATCATCATATTCATCATTATTCCTGGTATATTGTTGTTGCTAACGCCGTATTTATTGTTTGGCCTTTCACGTTGTTGTTATTTATATTATGATTGTTATTGTTATTGTTGTTTTTTCTTGTTCTTGCTATTCTTTTCCTGTCTTTTCTGATAATGTCGTTGTTGTGACTGTTTTTGTTGAGTTTTTTTTTTGTTGTTGTTGCTGTTCTTGTCGACGCTGTTGTTATCCATCATTCAAAAACTTCCATGCTATTATAACATGCAATAAAGAGCAAAATGTGGATTTATTCTTTGTCTTCATACAGTAATAAAACTAACATAATTTCTTCTCTCCTTTTTTTTCCTTTTTAATATCCAACTAATTCCACTTTGTGGTCAGGCTTTTCTTTAAGATTGATGTCATAGTTAAGACTGAAGGTAAAAGAAAAGAGAGGCTGGAGAGAAAATAAACAGCATTATATGTATGGGTGTCTAAAAGAAAATGAAATTTATAAATAAAGATTTATAGGCAGAGTCTGAAAGACTTTTGTAGGTGCCTAGACAGTGGTCGATATTTCGCTTATTCTGGTCAAATTGCTGTTCTAGTTTATAGTTAAACATTGAATTTTTCCATATATGTCAGTTGAGAGATTTTTATGTGATCAGTTATATATATATATATTTATATTTATATTTATATATATATATTATTTATTTATATTATTATTATATTTATATATATTATATATACATATATATGTATATATGTGTATATAACATATATATGTTTACATATATATATGTTTACATATATATATGTTTACATATATATATGTGTATATATATACATGTATGTAAATATATATATATGTTTGTATATATACACGTATGCATAAGCATATATTCATATATGTATGTATGTATATATGTATACAGGCGTGTATGTATAAAATTTACTTTATGAGTGAACTACACGCACACATAAACACACAAACACATATGTACAATCATATACATATATATATTTATATATATATTTATATTTATATATATATATACCTACCTACTTACCTACATAAATACATACATACATACATACATACATACATACATATACATACATATATACATACATACATACATACATACATACATACATACATACATACATACATACATACATACATACATATATATTCTTCAACTGGTATTAGATAGTGTCAACCAAAACTAAACCGTGTGAGATAATACATTATCATGTTTAATGACGTCTGTGTGTATACAGTTATCCGTAATATACATACACAAAAAATACACCAAACACACACAATATACCATATATATTTATCCATATAAGTATATGTGTACATATGTATATTATATATACATATATATATATATATAATATATACATATATATATATATAATAATATATACATATACATAATTATATATATAATATATATACATTATATATATATATATATATATATATATTATAATATATATATATAATACACACATTTAAGAAAGTAGATATATCTGCGTATACAAAAATTTTCTACATCTTTTATATCTTTTACTTCTTTTATTTGTTTGTCAATAGACTGCGGCCATGCTGGAGCAATATACATATATGTGTGTGTATACTGTATTTATATATATATACATACACATACACACACACACACACACACATATATATATATATATATATATAATATATATATATATATATATATATATATATACACTAAATTTATATAGAGAGAAAGGGACACATTTGTTATATTTGTGCTTTTACATGTATAGATATTCACATGTATGTATGTACATTTGAGACAGCGTTCAAAGAGACCTGGATCACAGAATGACGCAATACAAGTTATACAAATACTCTTAGAGCCAACACGTTTGTTTATTTTTAAATCATATTTATTAGATTTTACAAAAAAACATTATGCCTTCATTTTATACGTATTATAAGAACCTGATGTTTTAAAATATTGTCAATTTCCAAGGGTCTCGGGGAGCTTGAAAGCATAATTAAAAATAAAATATTAACTACGGTAGTAATTAAATAATATTCTTAATGATTACATGGAAAAATGCGAGCAAGAGAAATAATATTCTTAAGATTATAAGCCTGGAAAATTACAGGACAAGTTATTACACTTGGAAAAGTTCAGGACAACTTATTACATCTGGTAAAGTACAGAACAAGAACATTTTTGCTTAAAATATTGCAGATAAGGATACAAATTTGAATATTAAAGATTATTTGATTTTAATTTACAAAGCAGCATTATAATTATAAAAAGGTACCATCCTTTTTTTTTAATATTGACACACTAGAATACTTTAAAAATAAGAGCCAGAAGTACCAATATAGCTAAAGTTTTCTGTAAAGTAGAATAGTATATATGGTAGGCAAATTCATTATGTAAAAAATAGGCATTGGATCAAGACTAAAAATGTGAAGACTTGGCAATAATTCAAGCAAATTCTACTGTGAATTTGTTGTTATAGGTAGATTTTACTG
>NC_042998.1:101187582-101215082 GCF_006345805.1 Octopus sinensis | reverse complement strand
TAGACAGACAGATAGACGCATGCAGGCAAACAGAGCTGGAGACAGATAAACAGACAGACAGAAAGATACGTAAATATAGATAATTATGTGAAATACGAGAATAGACTAAAGCATATTAAATTCAACACGCATATGAAAGCATAAAGAAAATTTACCGTGTAAATAATCATGGAAGAGGATGAGCATGAAATATATCATTCACAATGGAACTCAACTGTTGGACATGCACATATATAAAAACAATTATTTTCTTGTTAAACCTAGACCAAATAGAATGCAGCCATAATTGAGAAAAACATGAACCAATCTAAAATTAATGTGTAAGGATGGCCAAGGACGAAAATAATTAAAAATTTAAACGACAGCGTGACTACGATTGAATATAGTAAAGATATTAGATGCTGGTGTGTTGGAAGTGGATTCACACTCTACAAATGAAACAAGCCTGTGAGGATGAGTCGCAAGTTACTGATTGAATGTGGTTTTGTATTTATGGATGAAATCAACCGTTAAAGTTTGAGAGATCTAAAATGCTTTCATGATGTTAAGTGGATTCTCTTGTATCTCCTCCATACTGATACATATTTGATATGAGCATACACACACATGTAAGTCGAGGCTCATGGCTTAGTGATTAATCGTAAGATTGTGGTTTCGGTTCCTGGACCGAGTAGTGCGTTGTGTTCTTGAGCAAAATACTTCATTTCCCGCTGCTCAAATCCTGTATGAGTATGAGTATTCCTGCGACGAATGGAATATATACACCAGAGAGACGAGGAAACTGGCCCTATGCTCCTTAAGGAGTAATGTGAACTCACCATATGCACATATAAGTGCAGGCGTGGATGTGTAGTCAACAAGTTCAGCTCGCAACCACGAGGCTTCCAGTTCAGTCCCACAGCGCAGAATCGTCAGCAAGTCTTACCTGTACATCTAGCAAACCAACGCCTTGTGAGTGAATTTGATGGGGAAAGTTTGTGTGAGCTGATGTGTGTGTATGCATGTATATATTATATGCGTGTGTGTGTATACATGCATACACATACACGTTTTACCACACTCAGACACAAATACATACATACACACATTCATACATATATATATATATACATGTATATACAAATATATATATACATATATATATATGTGTATATATATGTATATATATATATGTGTATATATATATAAATATACACATATATATATATACATATATATACACATATATATATATGTATATATATATTTGTATATACATGTATATATATATATATGTATGAATGTGTGTATGTATGTATTTGTGTCTGAGTGTGGTGAAACGTGTATGTGTATGCATGTATACACACATATATATATGTGTATATATATATATAAATCGACCCTGCCTGACACGAGTTCCGGGCTCAGCTGGCTCCGGCTGACAGTACCCGGTATGGGCCCCTATCCAGGGTTACGGAAAGGAGACAACCTTCAATGAAATCCGGAGTGGAGCCCCGAAGGCGGTCTAGTGTTCGATTCGACACTCTTCCGGCAGCTCCTGCAACCAAGCTGGTGCCAAACGTAATGCACTGCACTCCACTGGACTACATCAGCAAGGTCGAGAGAGGAAACCTGACGATTGGGCTACCCAGGACTTTCTTTCTATAGCCCAGGCCTGCGCAAACTGGAGAGGACACTTCAGTGCTGCTGTAAAAAGCTGCAGAAACAACACGGGGAGGTAACAGTTACGAGTGATAAGTCCATTCAGATTGGCGTAAAATATGGACGCTACGGGTTACCTCTGCCGGTGGGAGGGACTTCCGGTGTCCTATTGGTTAGCTACTGCCCACCTCAAGCTGGGCAGCCCCCAGTTAATAAGGTGCTGACCCGCCACAAGCCGCCTGTTCCATTGGGTGCTTGGAGCTAAGAGTACGACTCGAAAAGCGGCCTGCAACCTCTGCACCCAGGCAAGCAACTAAAATTCAAGAAAACACCAGTTCTGCAGTTGGCAAGCTGGAATGTCAGGACCATGTGTCCTGGAATATCTGACGATCTTCTCAGTATTGAAGACACAAGGAACGGCCATCATTGACCGTGAACTAAAGAGGCTCAACATAGATATTGCTGGGCTGCAGGAGACAAGACTTCCCTCAAACGGCAGACTCAAAGAGCAGGACTTCACCTTCTTTTGGCAGGGAAGAGATCCAGAAGAACCTCGTCAACATGGCGTTGGCTTTGCAGTGAGAAACTCACTACTCTCCTCAATAGAACCACCATCGGGAGGCACTGAGCGTATCCTCTCACTGCGCCTCTCGACTTCTTCTGGCTCAGTACATCTACTCAGCATCTATGCTCCCACTCTCTACAGCTCAGAGGAGACCAAGGACCAGTTCTACAAAGATCTCAACTGTGTCCTAGAAAATATACCAACGACTGAAAATATCTACCTTCTAGGGGATTTTAACGCTCGCGTGGGATCTGACCATGATTCGTGGCCCATTTGTGTTGGACACTTTGGTATTGGCAACATGAATGACAATGGTCAGAGACTACTCGAATTCTGCACATACCACAACCTGTGCATCACAAACACATTCTTTACCAGCAAGCCATCCCACAAGGCATCCTGGAGACATCCAAGATCTCACCACTGGCATCAGCTGGATCTCATCATTACACGGAGATCCTTTCAGTTCCACTCTATTGACCCGCAGTTACCACAGTGCGGATTGTGACACAGACCACTCACTAATTAGAAGCAGGGTGAGGATTCTCCCTAAAAAAGTCCATCGCTCCAAGAAAGTGGGCCGACCACGCATCAACACCGCCAGAACCTCGGACCCTACACTGCGAAAATGTTTTGCTGCTTCTATCAAGGTTGCCCTCAGTAGCTGCCCACCTCCTCTGCTGAAAGTAGGTGGGACTATATCAGGGAAGCTTGTATACGACATCATTGGATACTTTCGGCATGAGAGAAAGGCAAAACCCAGATTGGTTCAATGCTGGGCTCTCAGAGCTGGAGCCAGTTATCGAAGCAAAGCGTGCAGCTCTGGTGCAATACAAGAGTGACTCTTCTACAAAGTCACTCGAAGAACTCAGAAAGGCACGAAATAAACCCAACTGACAGCCAGATGCTGTTGCAAATAGGTATTGGCAGGAAATCTGTCAGAGTATCCAGTCAGCTGCTGACAGGGGCGACACCCGTGGGATGTATGCTGGTTTGAAGAAGGCCCTCGGTCCATCCGCAACCAAGTCAGCCCCTCTGAAATCAACTACTGGAGATCTCATCAGGGATCAAGGCAAGCAAATGGATAGATGGGTGGAGCACTACCAGGATCTCTACTCACGGGAGACCACAGTGGCTGAGGCTGCAGTCGAGAGTGTCAAGATCTTGCCAGTCATGTGCGAACTTGACAGTCCGCCATCTATAGCAGAGCTCACCAAGGCTGTTGACTCCCTAGCAAGAAATAAGGCTCCGGGAAAATACGCATCCCCTCAGAGATCATCAAAGCCGGCAAAAACACCATCCTGCTTCGGCACCTTCATGAGCTTCTGTGTCAGTGCTGGGAAGAGGGTACAGTCCCTCAGGATATGCGGGATGCCAACATCATTACGCTCTACAAAAACAAAGGTGACCGTGGTGATTGTAACAATTACCGTGGTATATCCCTTCTAAGCACTGTTGGAAAGACCTTTGCCCGTGTTATCCTGGCCAGGTTACAACTACTTGCTTCTCGAATCTATCCGGAATCGCAGTGTGGCTTTAGAAGAAGCAGATCAACTATCGATATGATATTCTCCATACGCCAACTTCAGGAGAAGTCCAGAGAGCAGAAAATGCCATTATATATGGCCTTCATTGATCTAACAAAGGCTTTTGACGGTAAGCAGAACAGGCCTCTTCCTCCTGCTCCAAAAAATCGGATGTCCACCAAAGCTGCTGAGGATCATCAAGTCTTTCCTGATGACATGCAAGGCACCATACAGCACAACGGTTCAACATCAGCCGCCTTCCAAATAAAAAACGGGGTAAAGCAAGGCTGTGTCCTCGCTCCTACATTGTTTGGCATCTTCTTCTCACTCTTGCTGTCACATGCCTTTCAGACATCAGATGATGAGTAGTGTTTCTGCACAGTAGAAGTGACGGGAAACTGTTAATCTCTCGCGCCTGCGTGCCAAGACCAAAATCAGAAACGTCCTGATCAAGGAGATGTTATTTGCTGATGAATCCGCTCTGGTAAACACCACCAGAAAGAAGCCCTCCAAAGGCTCATTAACTGTTTTGAGCAAGCATGTAATGACTTTGGCTTAGCTATCAGCCTTAAGAAGACCAACATCATGGGCCAGGCTACATCGGACATCCCAAACATACATATTGGAGACCACAGATTACAAGAGGTGGAGAAGTTTACCTATCTGGGCTCTACCGTCACCTACAACCTATCCCTTGACGCTGAGCTCGATATACGCATTGGCAAGGCAGCTGCTGCGATGGCCCAACTCTCCAAACGGGCTTGGGACAACAATAAGCTGACCAAGACCACAAAATGAAGATCTACCAGGCATGTGTACTCAGCACTCTACTGTATGGAAGCGAGACCTGGACGCTATACACACGCCAAGAGCGTCGCCTAAACATCTTTCACCTGCGCTGCCTCCGAAAAATCCTCCACATCAAATGGCAGAATTATATCCCCAACAAAGATGTCCTCAGGCAAGCAGGAATACCAAGCATGTTTGCACTCCTCACACAAAGACGTATGAGATGGCTTGGGCATGTTAGCCGTATGAAAGATGGCAGAATCCCCAAGGACATACTCTACGGAGAGCTTGCTAGGGGTACTAGGTCTGTGGGTAGACCGATCTTACGTTACAAGGATGTTTGCAAAAGGGATATGAAGGCCTGCAACATCAACATTAGCGGTTGGGAGGCAGTCGCCGGCAACCGTGGAGAATGGCGACGTACAGTAAAAAGAGGTATACAGAGGAGTGACAGAAAGAGAGAGGAGAATGGAAAGAAAGGAAGAGACATAAACAAGAGACCATGGCACTACAACCAACAGGAACAGTCTTCGCTACATTTGCAGTACCTGCCAGAGGGAGTGTTTGTCCAGGATAGGACTACACAGCCACAGCAAGAAATGTAACAGGAAATAAAATATAACAGCCGGACTAGACCTAGAAAAAAAAAAAAAAATGCGCAACTCCATTGTCTCCCGAGACAGAAAGGATGCCAAACCACAATATATAAATATATATGGAGTGTGCTTTTCTGTTATTGGTAGAATCAACTGAATAATCCTCCACCTCGTGTATCATTCAGTAAACACTGGGTGAAGTGAACGATGCATTTCGCCCTTTTTAAACCTTTTCGATGGTGCATACTCACGGTCACCCAGCTCGGTCGTTTCTTTTTCTGGAGTTCCTACGGTGTGCAAACATCTCTTCACGTATGTAAAACTGGGACAGTTTGCCTTTTCTCAAGAAACCGTTGCACGTCGTTATTTAAGCTTTTCAAATGGTATCACGTCACTGGACCGGCCTAGATAAACTATTGCAATTTACTTTTGTTCTGAGTAATTCTTCTCCAGATCCTTTTAAAAAATAATAGGGATGTGTATGTGTGTGTGTGTGTGTGTGTGTGTGTGTGTGTGTGTGTGTGTGTGTGTGTGTGTTTGTGTGTGTGTGTGTGCGTGCGTGTGTGTGCGTGCGTGCGTGCGTGCGTGCGTGTGTGTGTGTGTGTGTGTGTGTGTGTTTGTGTGTGTGTGTGTGTGTGTGTGTGTGTGTGCCTGTCTGTCTGTCAGTTGGTTACTGAGTCTGCTTTTCATGGATAGATAAAGTGTATTTGATTACTTCCCCGAAGCCTAGAACTTCGTCAGAAATGAGACCAATAGAATAGATATCAGACTTAAAATAATCCTTTCTACTCTAGACACAAGGCCTGAAATTTGGGGGAGGAGAAGGGTCCAGTACGCAACCACTACTTAATTTATCGACCCTGAAAGGATGAAAGGCAAAGTCGACCTCGGCGGAATTTAATAGATATGCTTTTTTGTACGTATATGTTCACACATTTACAAGCAGTGTATGTGTGTGTATATATATATGTATATGTATATATGAATATATATATTTCGTTTGTGGATTTGGTTTACAAGATTCTTTATGTGAGTTCGTGTGTTGAAGTATATTCTATTGTGTCTGGGGAGAGTCATTTTCTTTTTTGCCTTATAATTTAACACACTCACCGGTAAAATTTCCACTTATTTCTTATTTATATTTTCAAGAGAGTCAAGACTATTGAAAAGGTTGCAAGACGCAACGAAAATTTTAGGAAAATAAAAATAAGAAATAAGTGGAAATTTTACCGGTGAGTGTGTTGAATTATAAAGCACAAAAAGAAAATGAGTCTCCCCAGACACAATAGCGCATATATACGTGTGTGTGTGTGTGTGTGTGTGTGTGTGTGTGTGTGTGTGTGTGTGTGTGTGTGTTGTGTGTGTGTATGTATGTATGTATGTATGTATGTATGTATGTGTGTTTGTATGTATATGTATGTGTGTGTGTATGTATATAAGAGTGTATTCGGCAGGACGACTTAAACGACATGCAAAGGTACATGAAGCCCAGTTACAACTACAGCCGGCTATTACCGGTGAAGGTTTTAGTTGCCAATTCTGTACAAGACATTGTAGATCTTTAGCTGGGCTAAAAAGTCACATTCGATCACAGCACCAATAACAGTTAAGCTATGTGCAATGGCCATACTCGATAACGAGGGGGCAGCCATAATGTATATGTATAGTCATAGGAGAGTTGCTCCGCGTACATTTCTGGAACTGGAATTGCAGTATTCGGACGTCTTGAATCTTTCCATGTGGAACGCTCTCTGGATATCTGCAGCCGTAGAATATTTCTGGTTGCAGAGTAAAGAGACACTTCACGTTGTTTCAAGACTGAGACTTTTCGGTTAGACAATGCATAAAGTCTTGTCATTCGTCAACAAATGGCTTAGATTCTTCAACGAAATTCCATGAAAAGCCTGATAAAAATTTTCTTTAGCCAGTTCTAGTTAATAATTTACCCTGACAGCGATAACCTACACCACAATAACCCAACAATAATATCCGGGTAAACTGCAATAAATATGATCATGTGACCGGTTTAAGCGATGAGAACAAACCTGCTGATATCACCTTCAGCTATCATTTATATTTTTGTCTATATCTTCTGAAGAATCACAAGAATATATCAGATGTGTACATGTGTAAAAACGCTTTTGTAATAAATAATATATGAGCATAAAATAGTTGCTACTTATGTAGTCACGCTGCCAAAAATGCTTCTTATGAAATCTTGTACTTTCAGCTAGGTTTTCATTTCTGCTCGATTTAAATAGGAGTTGCTTTTAAATACATTTGAGCATGGAAAATAAGGGTGCCTACAATCTGGAGAGATGTAAGACAAACATTACAGAATAACCTCTGCAGTTTTCTATGTGGGAGGAAAATAACAAGTGAGACATTATGAGCTGTAATTAAAACAATTAAATTTTCCATAGAATTTTCTAAAAAGCACTGTTTGAGCAAAAAATATTTATAACTCTTATTTGAGCCGCCGACAAACACGTGATATGCTAATTAGTCTAGTTATGCGAGCAAGTTTCTAGTTTGTATTTCTTTTAAATAGCGATTGATCTTGAGTTCGCTTAGTGAGTTGAAGAATTAAAAATATTCTTTTCTTCTCTAGGCAAAAGGCCCGATATTTTCAGGGAGGGTGCTAGTCGATTAGATCGATCCCAGTACGCAACTGGTACTAATTTATCGACCACGAAAGGATGAAAGGCAAAGTTGACCTCGTTGGAATTTGAACTCAGAACGTAAAGATAGACGAAATACCTATTTCTTTACTACCCGCAAGGGGCTAAACTCATAGGGAACAAACAAGGACAGACAAACGGATTAAGTCGATTACATCAACTCCAGTGCGTAACTGGTACTTATTTAATCGACCCCGAAAGGATGAAAGGCAAAGTCGACCTCGGCGGAATTTGAACTCAGAACGTAGCGGCAGACGAAATACCTACTTCTTTACTACCCACAAGGCGATAAACACAGAGGGGACAAACAAGGACAGACAAACGGATTAAGTCGATTACATCGACCCCAATGCGACACTGGTACTTATTTAATCGACCCCGAAAGGATGAAAGGCAAAGTCGACCTCGGCGGAATTTGAACTCAGAACGTAACGGCAGACGAAATACCGCAAAGCATTTCGCACGGCGTGCTAAGGTTTCTGCCAGCTCGCCGCCTTATACGAATTAAGAATATTAAGAATGTATGCCGAGGTCGACTTTGCTTTATATCCTTTCGGGGTTGATAAATTACGTACCAGTTGCGACTGGCCTCCCACCAAAAAATTTCAGACCTTGTGCCTAGAGGAGAAAAGAATATTAAGAATGTAATCAATCGTCAAGTCATGAAACGTACCTGTGTCTCTGAGAAACCGTAACAATATTTATTTGTATTTATTTGTTTTTCACAAGGTGTTATAAGCTGTAGTTTCTTTACAGCAAATTTGCCATATACGTTTTAATACCTGCTGTGTCTACATTAGACACACCATACACACACACACACACACCACACACACACACACACACACACACACACACAACACACACATATATATATATATATATGTGTGTGTGTGTGTGTGTGTATATATATTATATATTATATATATATATATTATATATATAATATTAATTAGAGACATTATATATATATATATGTTCTAGCAAAAACTGTCTGATGAACGGCAACGAGAAACTCAGAGTAACAGATTTTGTTGAATTTTCTGCTGCTTAAAATAAAGTATATCTATATATATATATATATATACATGCGCGCGCGTGGGTATGTACATCCATACACATGCACGTATATCATTTGTTTATTTTCTTTTCGCATAAATTCATCAAATCATTATAAAATATGTAGTTTCAAATGCTCACATTATTTTTTCCGCTGCATTTTCTGAAGAAAAATTTCCTCGGAGGATATGAGATGTTAACTTAGAACAGCTGTTTGTCTTGAATTGTTTTTTTTTTATTGTTGTTTACTCTGGAATAGAATTGAATATATGTTTCTTTGTTCTCTCTCCTCGTTGAAAGTTTTAGCAAAATCTAATTAGCAATTACAAAATACGAAGGGAACCTGATGAGGATACACAGGAAGAAGTTGTGCTGTAAATGGGAAGGAGAGAAAGGGTACAGGAAGTCAGGAAGAGAGGAGGTAGAAAAGCGGACGGAATGTGAAAAAGGGAAAAGAAAGAGAGTGCGAATATACACATAGTTGCGCATGCCTTTATATATGTGCGTCGTATGTTTTTATGAATGTATATGTGCGTATATGTATATAGGTATGTATGCATGTTTGTATGTATGTATATATTTATATAAGTATATATGCCTGTATGTGTGTGTATATCTCCTATATAAGTATGCATATGCATATGTTTTTGCGTAGGAGTGTATTTGTGTGTGGTGCATATAAACATATATATGTATGCGTGCAGTTTAGGTTTATGCTTATTAGAATGAAAGTATACACAGCTAACCTCATTCGGTATATTTCTAGTTGGAACTATTAGTAGGAAGGTAAGAGATAATGTGTGTTTGAATAGGCATGTGTATATGTCTGAGAAAGAGCCGGAGAGATAGAGAACGGGGAAAAGAGACAGAAATAAATAATATTTGCATGAACCAAAGCCTACTTTTGTGTGTAGCTTTTTGTATGCGTGTGTGTGTTTGTATGTGTAAGCTTGTTTGTGTGTGCGTGTGCGCGCGTGTGTGTGTGTGTGCGCGCGTGTGTGTGTGTGTGCGTGTGTGTGTGCGTGTGTGTGTGGCCGTCTGCTCCTTTATCATCACAATTGTATATCCATCTTGTGGTATTTCCTCCGAGAATGCTGTTTAATGAATACCCAAAGCAGCTGGTGCATGTCCAGTGAAATTAGGTTGACGAAAGTTGTGTGGGAACCTATCGAACACTTTTTAATTCTTTTGTTTGTTTATTATGTCTTCATGAAGAGGGACAGTACCCATGGCTTTCGGAAGCCGCGAGAAACATTAATTTTCTAGAAGAACATTATTGGCATAACATATGTGATGTTCATCTTGTGTCTTTGGAAGTCAAATACTGCAGAGGGAAAAAATGAACAAATAGAGAACTCTAGAGGGCTAACGTTCTGCAAAGAGATAACTGGGTAGCGTCATTAGTGCGGAGCCTGGAGTTGAACATAACAAACGAATGGGACGTGAATGCCTAGGTAGATATGGTATGGTCCAGCTCACTACGAAAATTAAAGGATATTATTGTAGAGGTTGAAAAACCAAAACCAGAAAACAGTTTAACTTTGACCAGAACTGAAATATGACTGTGAGTGACTTTATATGCCTATCAGTTGGATGGTTGTTTTCTGGATGCGGTCTTAGACTTTTGTGTGTGCAGCAATGTCACGGTACGTCATAGTGTGTGAAAAAGTCGTGTGAAAAAGAAAACACCTACGCTGAACTACTGAGAAACTTACTGTTACTATACCGGGATTACAAATTTATACTTGTAATTATTGGGGCACTGGGATATGTAACACGCACCCTAAAAAGAAAGTTAATTCGAAGATTACAGATTCAAGCCATCGATGTAACTGTAAAAATTTGTAAAACATTCCAGAAGTTTAGCATTTGAGTGTATATGCGCATCTCTAAACATGCAATTATATCAATGAGAATACGTAGGTAGAACAAAACACAAATATACACATGCACAGACTCCAAATACTGCACATATATATATATATACAAATATCATGTTGATGTTGAGATTCCAGTGAAGCCTTTGATCTAGGTTAGAAACCGGCTCTTTTTTCTATTGGCAACAAATCTTGAAATAAACTGAATAAGATAAATACATACACATATACATATAATCATACATACATGCATACGTGCGTGCATGCATGCATACATACATACATACATACATACATACATACATACATACATACATACATACATACATAAGTATGTCTGTAATGTATATATATGTGTGGTGTGTGTGTGTGTGTATGTGAGTGTGTAACAAATGTACACGGACAGAGAGAGAGGAAATGGCCAACAGAAGAGATTCTATACTTCAAGAAAGACTGAATGATTGAGAGAGAAAAAGAAAGAGAAAAACAAAAGTAACATCGATCTCTTCCTGTCTCGCCAACAAAGCTAAAAGCTCCTTCGTTTTCTTCAACAACACTCTGTTGAAGGGCAAGAGATCGAAATGTCAGACTCTCTACTCATGGCATTTGAATTTATTCGACATTCAATAAACTTGCTTTTGATTTATTGTTGCCGACATAGACCTCCATTAGTTTCCTCGGATTCTGGATTTCACCATGTTAGAAAACTGTTTAATGAGAAAGAGAGAATGTATGTGATCGCTCGACTTGTTAGATATAGCATCCCAAATCTCTCTCAAACCGCATCCCAAAGTTTTAAAGAAGGCCTTTTTACATAATGCATACCAGGATTCACTACGCATAGGGCAAAAACAGGATAATAGCTGCTAAAATGTTTTTGAACATGGTCGGTTTAGTTAGCAGTGTCCAGGAGCTATATAAACAATAACAAAAGAACTGTCTTTTGAGATTTTCTACCTGGTAGCTCGACAGGCTTAAAAATAACAACTCAGATTTGTTTCTCATAACACCATCCCGTCTTTAAAAACATGAAGGATTCATTAGATGGTGTGGTTGTTGATCTAACAAGTAACATGCATTGGAAAGGGACAGAATGATCATGGTTGAAAAGTCTGTGATGATAGGTCTATTTGGTCGGAGCTAACCTAACGTTAAACAACAACTGTGCGTATAGCTTGTTATGCGTGTAACTATAAGTGGATGTGCATATGTGAGTGTGTAGATGAATAAATGTGTGTGTGTATGAGAGCACTCGTGAGTGAGTGTGTTTGTGAGAGAGACTGTGTGAGAGCGTTATATACATGTGTGTGCATAAGTTTTGCTTCTGTAGAAGCGTGTAGATCGGATTTTTAACAAATAGATTGAAAAGAAAATGAGAAATGGGGAAAGAAAGAGTTTTAAATATCCAAGGGTAAAGAGGAATCATGGGGAGAGTCAATTTATGTATAAAGATTAACAAATAACAGTCGATTATTTGACCCCGAAGTTAGGCCTTGTCAAGTAGATTTCTGATCTGAAAGGCATTCTAAATATATCTCTAGTTTCGTGCCAGACATAGTGCATCTAGGACCGCATTATCAAATGCCTCCTCTTCTTGAATCAACTGCGAGAGTGCTTTGGTTGCCTGCTTTGACAGGTTTTGTGAACATATGGATG
The DNA here is from genome assembly GCF_006345805.1 of Octopus sinensis. NCBI lineage: Eukaryota > Metazoa > Mollusca > Cephalopoda > Octopoda > Octopodidae > Octopus > Octopus sinensis. The sequence continues at coordinate 101,202,692 of NC_042998.1, read as the reverse complement.
AGTATGCTTGATATAACGTTCCGTTGAAATATTTCAATTAACAAACTGTTATTTTCACTGAATACAGCGAGATATGAAGCGATGATTTGCATATTGTTTTAATACGATGAACATATTTGCGTTCAAATCTGCCGAAAAGTATTAAGAATAAACAGGCATATCATCGTTCATTTCTCCTTAAAATTGTTGGAAACCTTAGGAATAGAATCGTGGGGCAAGCAAAGGCGATTCCTATGCAACCACGTGATGCTAGGATCACTACCAGTTTCAATATCGCTGCGTAGCACCTTCAACAAGACCCTTGCTGAAAGAATCATGCGTCGATTCAAATATTTTGAGAGCGGCATTGGATTTATGGGAACTGTGCCGAAGCCAACCGGATTGATGGTACCTTGTATTTTGGAACTAGACCTAATGCTCCGCCCGGTTGAAGGCCACCACTTAGCCATTGGCTTGAGCCTTTAGTAAATTTCATTCTGTTACAAGCATTCGTTCAAGTCTCTGATTTGAATATATGAACCGCTGAGAGACTCTCAGTTACAGTTCATTTCCTCCTTCCGACCCACAATTCTCTGTCATCCTATGACAGGTCATGAGTGTTGTTCTTCCTCTTCTGGCTAACTTAGTAAAAATGAAATCGTAGACGTAAATACAGTTAAGTAATGGTGTTTCTTAATAATAACTATCTATCGAAACTTTTTCGAAACTATTTTGGAATGACATTTCCGCCACGTTTGCTATTTAATTATAAAATATCCGTTTTATTTGCTGCCTTGTACGTTTTCTCTCTCCCTCTCTCTCTCACTCTCTCTCTCTCACACACACATACACACACACACCTCTTTGTCTCTCTCACTCCATCATTCTCATTTTCTTTTTCTCTCCTTCACTTTCATTCACATATGTTCTCCCCATCTCTCTCTCTCGACCAATCACTTTTTGTTTGTCTTTTTACTGTATTCCTTCTTTCCCTTTTCTTCTCCTTGCTTTCCTTTTCATGAGCTCTTTCATTACCTACTCCTTTTCCCTTGCCTTTAACTTTCATTTTCTTTTTCTCATTCTCTCTCTCTCTCTCTCTCTCTTTCTTCTCTATCTTTCTCTCTCTCTCACTCTATTCTTTTCTCACATTCTCTCCCCGTTTACTTATTGTCGTCATATAAATTCCCCTCTCTGTCTCTCTCTCCCTCTCACTCTCTTGTTCTGTCACTCACTCTCTCTTGCACACTTTCTTTTCTTATTTACACTTTTTGTTTTCCCCTCTCTCTCTCTCTCTCTCTCTCTCTCTTTCTTTCTTTCTCTCTCATCTCTTTCAATGCTTCATTGACATTTCTATAAGTTCTTTCATAATTTTACGTATTTACACTTATAGAAACATACACACCACAATGTAGTCGAGTGCATACAAACAATCATACATTCACACACGCGCGTGCACAAACACACACACACACACACATACGCATACGCATACACACACACACAAACACATACGCAAATTCACACACTCTCTTTCCAATTTGAGCCGATGAGTACACACACACCGCCAGGCAACCTTGCACACACGCATAAATAAACATACACGCATGGGCAAACACGCAATCACGCTCACACACGCTCACGCACAAACATACACACACACACACTTACACTCTCTCTCACACACACACTTACACTCTCTCTCACACACACACTTACACTCTCTCACACACACACACACAACATTCCTTAACTCAGACACAAAAGCGTACAACGAACAACATGTGCAAAATCTTTACTGCTGACACAAATCCACGTACACCATAGCTCAACAAACACACACTCACGCGCACACATACACACTCACACATACATACATACACACACATATACACACGCATACGAGCACCTTCACACTCATACATATTCATACATTTATACATACGTAAAAACATCTTACACTCATACACATGCATACGTTACACGATCATAGCACGAATCTTCCCATACACAAAAGCAGACAAACACAAACACACACAAACTCACAAACACACACACACACACAAACACAAACACATACGCATACAAGAATAAACATATACACGTATATTCTTACACTTACATACATACAAAGTAAATGCGCACATACATGTAATCACACAACAAACTCTATCACATGCATACAAACACAAATTCGCAAACGCACACTACAAATTTAAACAAATATATACATATATTGGAGGCGCAATGGCCCAGTGGTTAGGGCAGCGGACTCGCGGTCGCAGGATCGCGGTTTCGATTCCCAGACCGGGCGTTGTGTGTGTTTATTGAGCGAAAACACCTAAAAGCTCCACGAGGCTCCGGCAGGGGATGGTGGTGATCCCTGCTGTACTCTTTCACCACTCTAAAGGCGGTGCTCCAGCATGGCCGCAGTCAAATGACTGAAACAAGTACAAAAAAAAAAAATATGTGAATTAAAATGCATATACATACACAAACACAAAACACACACACATATATATATACACATATACGTACATACATCCATACACACAATCGTACACACAAACACATCATATTCACACATGCACTCACGCACACACGCATACACACACACACACGCACACATACACACACACACGTACACTCAAACACAGACATACACAGAAACAAATTACATACACATATGCGCGCGCAAATATACACAGACACACGATCGCACAAACGTGCAAAGAAATACAACACATACACATATACGTACACACACACATACACACACACACACACACAATCGTACGCACAAACACATCACATTCACATATACACTCACACACGCACACAAACAGACCCAGACCTACACAGAAGCACATTGCCTATACACACACACACACACACACACACACACATACACACTCATACAATCGTACACAGTAAAACCAGACGACACGTACAGACACACTTGAAAGACCCCCATAGGAAAATAAATTCGACAATATTATCACATCATTTCGGTAAATATTTTTTTCTTGGAAATTTTTAATATTTTTGTATGATTCGTCTTCTTTTCGTGCGTCTGTTCGTTTCATTGTGTAACATTTCTTCATTTTTCTTTCTTGTGTGTTTACAATTGTAATTGTCGTTAGTTTGTTTCTATACGTCTTCACACGCAGATGCACACGTACGTACACATACAAGTATCTTACCACATTTGTATATACACATATATATATATGTATATATATATTATATATATATATAGATATATATATATATATGTATATATATGTGTGTATATATATATCGTATATATATTATATACATATATATATATATATATATATATATCTATAATATATTTATATATATATATATATATATATATATATAATATACATATATACATATATGTATAATACAGACATGCCCGCACAGGCTTGCACCGTACTGCACATACAGTAATCGCATCACTTTGTGTATACATATATATATATATATATATAGTATATATGCGTGTGTGTGAGCGTATACTATATATAATATATATATATATATATATATACATATACATATATATATATATACATATACATATATTATATGTATATGTATTATATACATATATATATATATATATATATATATATATATATATATATATATATATATATATACATATATATGTATATGTATAATATATATATACATATATGTGTAATACAGACTGCACGCACAGGCTTGCACGCGTACATGCACATACAAGTATCTCAGCACAGTTGTGTATTAATATATATATATATGCGTGTGTGTTTGTATGTGCGTGGACGTATACTTATGTATATATATATGTGTGTGTGTGTGTATGTGTGTGTGTGTGTGTTGTGTGTGTGTGTAAATATGTATAATACAGACATACACGCACGCGCTTGCACACATTTTAAATGTGGAAGTAAAGTACTCAAGAGAAATAAATAGAATGTTTGTTTTATTTATACATATACTTATGACCATCCCCATGTATAACAATGTGTGTGTGTGTGTGTGTGTGTGTGTGTGTGTGTGTGTGTGTGTGAGTGTGAGTGTGTGTGTGTGCTGTGTGATGTGTGAGTGCTAAATCTAATAAGATAGTAATTTCTGTTATTTTTATCACTGATATCAGCATTGTTTTTCTATTAGCTTTAATATTGTCTTCGATAATTCTTTTTCACTCATTAAAACCATTTTACCTGTTATGCTTCGTGTGAAACAAAACAAGACAAATTATTCTTATTTACTTATTTAGATATTTCGCAATATATTATATACTGTACTGTACTGGAGCGCACTATTCTGTATTACATCACACTGCATTTTGCTACATCACACTATACTCTCTTGCGCTACTCTGCTTTCACAAAATTGGAGGATTCCCACAATTTGTTAAATATTGATTTCTCATACTGCCGCAAGACTACGCATTACCTTTTAAAAGAAGGATATAGTCTACTGAATCGGTGATCCAAGTACATGAATAGGACGTCGATTTTATTTTTATTTATTTGTCTATTTATTTACTGATTTTAGACTGTTTCTGTGATGGAGCATCACCTTCAAGCCTTTTAATCGATTATACCAACTTCCGTACTTTGTTTGGCACTTATTTTATATCTGTTTACTAATAGATTTACTAAGTTCTCTTTCGGCATCAACGGATGTATCTTGCACGAAATATATACGCTGTAGTTTTGATTTCTTACCATAATACGAACATATATAAAAGAGCACATGGAAATTTGAGAGGAACAGAATAAACATAAATGGATCTTTAAGGTGCAGCTTATATACAGCTGAGAAATGAATAAACTTGAATAATGTGAAGAAATTCAATAATTATCTAAAAGTAATATTAGAAAGCTTCTACGAAATGCCACTACTTCCACAACTACCGACTAAGATTTTCATAATACATACCAGGACCGGATTAAGGAGACGTGCAATGTCTTAACTTACGTACCCTCTTTATTAATTTGTTTCACCATTTATTATTTCAGCAATATTCTAAGCATTGTTCTCTTGCTCTCTTCCGATATAACTTTTTTATGACTGCCTCCATTTTTCTTGCTATTTACAGGTAATTTCAAAACGTATTGCTAAACGTTTTCTGCTAATATTTTCTAATTAAATTTGTAAAATGTAAGAGAAACTACACACCTCAGCCAAGAGGGTTTAGCAGAAGTGTCTCCCTTGCGATATCTCAGAGTCATGATGCATAACAGGAAAACAATCTTATTTCCTGCAATTTCATGACTTAAAGCACTTTGTAGAATCTTACTATTCTTATAGCAACAAATGAGTGACTCGTTTATGCAAGTGTATCAGGAAAACTATAGCTAAAGATATTGGACTCTACATTCATTGTGTGTGTGTGTTGTGAGAGAGAGAGAGAGAGAGAGAGTCTGTGTGCGTGTGTGTGTGTGTGTGTGTGTTCTACAGTGGTATTGAGTACAGTCAGACAGCAGAGTGTGTAATTCTTCAAATTATACCCAACCGTTTTGAAAATGAGAAAGGACGCCTTGGGTTATGTAATACTGGATACGTATGGAAAAAATCTCGATAGGGTTCTTTCTATCTTGGTATGCCTTTTATCATAAGTCTACTCGATCGAGCCTCACGTGGAGCTAATGAAGAACAATAACAAGTGGTTCTTAACTGGAGAACAAAACTTCACACAGCAAATGGAAACTTTCGCTTTCTGAGACAATTACTTCTTGCCTTACGGTACTTTTCAAATTTGGTTTAATGGTCTTTTTCTTGTATTGACACAAGATAAGTTATGCACGGAAGACATGAGAAGGCGATATAAAAGCCAGTGGTCTTCGAAAGATGTCTCTGACGTCGTTTATTTTGCACGCAGTTAAAGCAACGCTTTGTCACACTCGCCCGTCAGAAATGTAGCAACAAGTAACTGTACCGTTGGTAAACTATCATCATAGACGCTGAAGCTTGGTAGGCGTAGGCATGGCTGTGTGGCAAGAAGCTCCCTCGTTTCCTAATAACACAGTACTGGGTTCAGTCCCAATGCGTGGCATCTTGTGCGAGTGTCTTTTATTATAGCCTCAGACTGACCATAGTCTTGTGGGTGGATTTGATAGGTGGAATCTGAAAGAATATATGTATGTAAATGTGTATGTGGTGAGTGTGTGTGTGTCTGTGTGTGCGTGCGTGTGTTTGTGTGTGTCTGTTTGTCCGCCACCACAGCTTGACAACCGGTGTACGTTTGTTACATCCTCGTAATTTAGCGGTCCAGCAAGACACACCGATAGGCGTTAAAAACATAAGTACTGGGGGTCGATCTGTTCAACTAAAACTTCTTCAAAGTGATCCCTCAGCATGGCTGCAATCTAGTGACTGAAACAAGTAAGAGAATAAAGGAAGAGAAGAATTCTGTCATTATTCTTTTATTCTTTTACTTGTTTCAGTTATTAGATTGCTGCTATGCTGGGACACCGTTCAAATTTTTTAGTCGAATCAATCGAATTCAGTACTAATTTTTTAAGCCTGGTACTTATTCTATCGGTCTCTTTTGCCGAAGCACCAAGTTACAGGGACACAAACACACCGGCACCGGTCGTTAAGTGATGGTAGGAGACAAACACAGACATAAAGACACACACATAAATATATATATATATATATAAGAAATTAAAAAAGGAAAATACGCACACTTACATAGCTTTAATATAATTTTTAATATATCGACCGGTTTCGCTATCGCTATTCATAATATTATGTTTTACTTAATTGAATATATATTTTTTCTTAAGAAGAAATTTTGTCCATGTTGTGTGTGATGAAATTCACGAGTGAATGACTTCACAAGTAGATATATAAAGGGAGGTATTTGGTTGTCGCTATTATTGTTATTGTTGTGAGTAAGGGAGATAACTGTTCAGCTTTCGGTAATGGGTGGGTATTATGTGTACAGACAGAGACAAGTTTCAAAAACCTTGTTTAGGAGGGGATTTATGTACAGTAATGTAATCGTGAATTGAAATATGTAAAAGGATAAAAGTTGGTTATGCGTGCATATTAAGACGTGTTTTGTATTTTTCTATGAAAAAAGTTTCTTTATTTAAACGTTCTAGTTGAGAGATTGCGTCTTTGCACTGATAGAAAGGGAAGACTGTGAAATGTGGTTTGATGTTACCTGCACATTTTTCTATATGTTCACTGAGAGGAATGTGTCTGTATTGCGGGAAACGGATTTGCTCTTTATGTAGAGTGGTTCTCTTTCTCAAGTTCATACTCGTTTGTCCAATATAGTGGTGTCCGCAACCCGACCAGGTTATTACATAAATTAGGTTCTCAGAGACACAAGTGAAACTAGTTTTAATTGTGAACCTCTGTCCTTGTTTGAAAAGGAAATCCGAGCCTTCAAGCAGGTTGGGGCAGGTTCCACAGTTTGGGCGTCCGCATTTTTCAACAGTTGGTTTCGTGGTTATTTTGTAAAGCTTCGCATTTGTCAGTAGTCTCTTTAGCGATTTGTCTTGTTTTTTGCATTATTGTTTAATCTTCTTGCGTCCAGTTCTTCCTGAGTGAGACTGGCTGCTCTTCGCCTTTGTCGCTCTCTGGCTAACCACTGCGTTCTGTCTGATTCATTCTCCAGAGCAGATGGATGATTAAATTGAATAGAACGGAACGCAAACTTCAAAACTAATGAATATATTTGTGTGTGTTTGTGTGTGTACGTCAGTTTGTTTATATTTTTATACTTAACCATACAAAGTCCAAAATTACACAGGATTATATTAACGGCATACCAACAGCGACTTATTTTTTCCACCAATGTCTACGCGTTCCCTCTCTCCCACCCCTCTCTCTCTCTCTTTTTCTCTCTTTCTCTCTCTCTCTCTCTTTCTTCTTTACCGCATGAAACGGAAAAAAGATCTTGAAGACAAACTTCACCGCTTTGACAAAATTCTTCTTTCATAAATATTTGTTAACATCACTGTATCGACAGGTATTTGTATATATTATTAATTACCTTCCTTTTGTATTTAGCTTTCTTTAAACAGACTATATTATCAAGCTCTCTTTGAATAGACAATATTTTAATCTTATGACTTAAAAATTACTACTTATTTACTTATATTTTACTATTCTATTAACTTTGCAACTTTTTAAGCAGAAAAATATTCCAGAACAGTCAAACATCAATAGAGATTCAGAAAAAATAATTTGCGGTGCAAAAATCTTATTTACTTATCTTATAATTGCTATTAGTGTTTACCAGAGAAAAAATCAGCGTTCATAGAATAAAAATGAAAATGTTGTTGTTGAGAGAGAGGAAGAGAAAGAGAGAGTGAGAGAGGGTGTGTGTGCGCGTCTGTAGATAGATAGAGAAAGTGAGAGAAAGAGAGAGAGGCAGTGTTCATCAATAAAGTGAAAAGGTTTTTGTTGAGAGAGTGAGCGAGAGGCGCTGTTTGATACCACTCCCTCTTTCATTGTTATTACCATTTTGTCTCTTCTCTTTCTTTTACTCTTAGTAGTTTTGTTACTCTCTTATTGCCTGATTTTAGACAAACTTACGAACAAGCCCATTATTATAATAGATTATTTAATTGAACGCGGCACATCTATTTCGTAGTAAGTTTATCTTCACCTTTTTAATGCGACTCTCTACACTGTAATTTTTCTTCCTCCATCCTTCTCTAATCCCTTCCCCCCCCCTCATTTACCGTTTTCTATATGTCTCTCCCCCTCCATCTATTTTTCTTTCTCTCTTTCTCGTTGATCACACGTGAGCATCGACCATCTTTCTTTCCTTCATGTGACCATTTTTCTTTACCTGTATGGGCATTTAAAAGAACGGATGTGTTTCTCTCTCTTTCTCCCTCTCTCCCTCTCTCCCTCTCTCTCTCCCTCTCTCCCTCTCTCTCTCTCTTCTATCTTTTCTCTTTTCAAAAAATTTTTATTTTAGAATTTATGGGAGCAACTGTCTTTGAAGACTCATATTGTCTTGAATGCTCGAAATGAGGAATAGATAGACAGCCGATAACTGATGAAGAGTCCTTTCTCTGTGTTTACTTCTGTTTTTCCATTTTTCTCGTTGTTTACGTATTTCATGTTATTTGCTCCGTTGGTGACGTCCTGTACCCATATATATATATATATATATATAATTTATTATTATATATATATATATACATATATACATATGGATGTACGGATGAATGTATGTGTGTATATACGTGAGTATGCCTTGTTTACATACAGATTTTCTTAACTTTAATTACAACTTATAACTGTACTTTACATCCATATCTTATTTATATTAATATTCCCTCTTATATCTCTATTCAATTCATCCATCTATAACTATAATTCTATTTCCGTACTCCATCTTACTTCCAACTAGCCTGTGAACCCCTCACCTGTACACATAAAAATACAAATCATAAATAGTATAATTCAGTCCGCAATAATGAATCCATATACAAACATATAAACATTTATTGGTATATTTTTGTTCCCTCTGAAGATATTATGCTCAGAAATATGAATTTGATATTTAATTAATTCACTGTGTATAATTAAAACAGCTGTAAGGGATGGTATTCGATTTGTTGTTAATAATAAACTCTTATTAACTTCACAATCTACATTTTCTTCTTTTATATGAATATAAACTACAGGTTTCTATATACATATCTATTATTTTAAGGAAATCAATTCCCCCCGACCCCACTTGGAATACTGTTGCTCACTGTGGTCTCCTCACGCGAACAACTCATTATGAAAGTGGAAGCACTCCACAGGTCAATAACATAAAAGATAGACTGCATGACAGACATTGACAATTGAAGTTGACAAAAAAAAACTCAATCTCTACTCTCTCTCCAACGCCTCCGAGAGAGCTACATCATTTCTGTGATGTGAAAAATATTCCATCAATATTGCACAAATGATGTTGACATCAGTTTTAAAATCCACCCAAAACTTGGTCCCCATGCTATTCGCCCACTACAAAAGTCGAACTCAGGACGCATAACAACATTACGCCACAACTACTTTACCGCAACCGGTTCAGTTCTCTTTAATACCATACCAAAATACGTTAAAATACGTCAAAACGGAAACGGATCTCATGAAATTCACTCTTTGCTATAGTGGGCCATCATGCCCTATATATGACTAAAATACTTCACCAGGTGATGCTATTAAGTAAGACATGGCCTGGGCCTACTGGCCGAAACCTATCAAAGTTATAAATGTTATATATATATATATATATATATATATATATATATATATATATATATATATATATATAATATATATATATATTATATATATACGTATATACATACACATATATACACATACATATATATACATATATATATATATATATATATATGTATATATATATATGTATATAAATATGTATATATATAATATATATGTATATAATGGGATATATATATGTATATATATAGAATATATATATATATTAATATATATATTATGTATATAATATATATATAGATATATATTATATATATATATATATGTATATATATGTATATATAGATATATATATATATATATATATATATATATTATTATATATATTATATATATAAGGCGGTTCCCTAACATGGCTGTAGTCTAATGACTAGAACAAGTAAAAGATAAAAGATATATAAAGGAATAAAAGATCACAAAAGCACTAAGGCCTAATGATTTTTGTTTTTTCTTAAACTTTATGTTAATTGAATATGTTGGTTGGTGAATGATGAGGAATGGTTTCATAAAATAGGCCTCGCTAAAATTATGACGTAGTTGATATTGTGATTACAGAGATAGGATACAATATAATACGATACTGAAGATTATAGTGTCATCTGATATTTTACTGATAATGATTTTCATTTAGTTTTAATGTCTTATTAGTGATTCGGTTTATAATGTGGAGTCACGGAAACGTAGTAGTAGTAGTAGTAGTAGTAGTAGTAGTAGTAGTAGTAGTAGTGTAGTAGTAGTAGTAGTAGTAGTAGTAGTAGTAGTTGTTATTCCAGTCATTTTCAATTTGGCTTTGATTTTAGTCCCTTTGTTCTGATTTGTATTTTGTGTGCGTCATAAGCCTGCATTTTCCGATATAATCACAGTGAAACCGATCACGTAGAGGCTTTATACATTAACTATCCTCGCCTGAGAAATATTTATATAGGCATATGTACATATGTGTTTTTTAGTATGTGTACTTTGTATATTGGGAGTATTATATACAGTAAATTACTTTCTCACGGGTTCAATTATGTCTCAAACATATTTGAACTGGTACAAGTTTGTAGAGAGTAGTGTGATGTGTTTGTATGGAACAGTTTCAAAGAAGAGTAAAATTACTTGCTTTGATGCCCATCCATTTTCAGCTTGAGTGTAGCGACTAATATAGCTATAGAATCTCCTGTCATTGATAAAATCATTGTCTCCCAATCAGCCATAAATAATTCAAGCTCTTTAATGAGAAGAGACAAAACGTTAGTTATGCATTGCAAGATAAAATATCACAATAACTCAGTGCAAAAGGGTATTCGGAGTAAACCAGACTAACCACCAAAGCACCATGCAATTTCAGTATCACTAAGTTCTGACTACTCAATAGCAGATACCTCTGAAATGCCATCAACATATGGGATCGAAATGAGCTGCTTAAAGCTAAGTAAGGCCGGCACACTCGACGTATACACTAATTCAGATTCAAAAATAAATTAAATTCAACCATTCTATCTGACTATATCCTAAAAAGGAAGGAGAATCAAATTGACAATGTCCTCATAACTTTGACCATATTTCAGTTCACACATCTTACTTTAATAAATCCAGGCGATGTGACTCACGCCCAGCTGAAAATTATGATATTTCGGTACCTCTTAAACTGTTAAATGAAAACAACATGTGCTGTCAAAATGCATGCTCGAGAACAAGTATCAATTGAAACATTCTATGTCCACATAAGTTTTGCATACTTGAAACAATCAGCCATGTATAACTCATGTAGACATTGTTGTAATTATTCCATCATACGGTATCCATCCGCAACATCTTGTAAAAACCTTTGTCGATTGATCAAACAGACTCAACTTTGATTTCGCTTTACTGCAGAAACATGTCCCGTTTAATATAGATAAGATTTTCTCCTAAGCATCTAAATAAGTTTTATGAAATTAATTCTTAATTTCTTGAAATTACTTCTCCAATTTCTTTTGAGAGTCACTCACAGGAGCCGTTAGATTTTCGTTTCTTTTCCCTGAGTGAAAAATCTCAATTAATTGAGAATATTTTTGCACACGTCATACATTTATCAACCTTTATCTAAATTCATGTCATTGGCTCGGGGGAAATTACCTGCTTTGATATCCATCCATTTTCAGCTTGAGTGTAGCGACTAATATAGCTAAAGAATCTCCTGTCATTGATAAAAGCATTGTCTCGCTATCAGCCGTAAATAATTGAAACTCTTTAATGAGAAGAGACAAAACGTTAGTTATGCATTGCAAGATAAACTATCGCAATAACTCAGTGTTGTTGAGAGAGGTTACTGGTTAGAGTGCCCTCCTCATTATCTTATTATCTGGTTCAGTTTCTAGACATTGCAATAAGACATTTAGCAAGATATTTCATTTCACGTTGTCCCAGTTTACTCAGATATAAATTTGTACTACCCTGAAGCAGCCTCTTTCTCTTTCTCTCTCTTTCTTCTCTCTCTCTCTCTCTCTCTCTCTCTCTCTCCCTTCAGTTACAAAATTCTGGATGTCCTGCTGAGTCAAAGATGAGAAGGTTGAGTGAGTGTCTATGACTGCTCCTGTTCTACATAAGCCCCCAAAACAAATTTTGAAAGCATGGTGCATGTAACCAAGCCATATTCACAGCTAGCGGCTGTTTGTAATGTCATTGGCTCACTTAAATAAGAAGATTTAGTTTATTTTATATTTTAATTATACAAATTTCCACTTAATAAAACCCTTTGTGACTCTTCTATATATAAATGGTTTTGTCGATCGATCGAGCTTCAGTGCACTTACTGAGGAAGGCCAACTAGACTCGAATACATCTGGAACTCTCTCTTTGCCTGCTAAGAAACATCAAAATTTCCCCTAAACTTGGAAATTGATTTCGTGAAAATGGGTATTACTTGAAATTATCTCCCCTTGTCTTTGAGATTTCCTAGAAATAACAGCTAGGATTTTCTTATTTTCCTCTAAGGAAAGTAAAAGAAAACTTTGAGTTCACAGAAGACTTTTATGTGTATCTCATTTATTTACATTAACCCTCAAATCACATTCTTCCAGAAACCTATTTCATATTCCAAACACACTAAGAGTATAGGTTTCTATATGCTTTACGCTATCATTCTCAATAATAACATCTTACCGAAAGGTGACCAAAGAAAAATAAGATAAATGGTAATCTGATCGTATTCTTCAGCACCAGTTAATTCATTCTTCTTTTTGTTACCTTGTCGAATGCATACAAGCGAGTAACTAGTTTCAAACTAATATATATATATAATTCTGATCTTTCTGCCTTTACTGTCCCCACCTTTCTCTCTCTATCTATCTATCTATCGCTATCTCTCACACACAAACACACACACATACACAAACACCATTTCTCTTTCTTCAGTTTCCATATTCACATTCACAAATGCATTCATTGGTATGACTACGTATCTGCATAATTGTGTGAGTCGATGAGAACGTATGAGTGCGTTCATGCATAATATGACGATTGTAAATATACAAGGACAGCTTTATTAAATCTACATTAACAAATGATATAGTTGTGCACATCAAATCTTTTCTTTCATATAAACCTAATCATTCATGAATTGGTTACTATATAATATAGTAACCAATACACAATAGACTTTATCCATTTATCTCCATAAATAGCCGCTATTTTCTCATACAGCTATAAAGAAAAGCAGGAATCGATGGATCATTGTTTTGTATTTACACAGTATTTTATTTGTTTGCTTATTTTGTTGTTGTTGTTGTTTTTTCAGCCAGTCAAAATAACTTTGGCAACTGATGACTTAATTTTGGGGATATACGCTTGTTGAGATGCCTTTGTATGTTTGGGAAGGTTATTTTACTAATAAAACACATGCATTGGTTCATTTACTAAGCCCTTTTAAGCGGTGTCCCATCATGGCTGCAGTCCAATGACTGAAACTAGTAAAAGATCATTAGCATCATCATCACTATCATCATCAAATAATCAATCAGACAGTCAAACTATCATTTGTTAATTAGTGAACTAAGTCAAATAGAATCAATGTGTGTGATTTTATTGGTAAAATGACCCTCCAAAGATGCAGCAATATTCGTTTCAATACAAGATTTTACATCAAGGATCTTATAAAACAAATACAAAATCTTTTGTTTTGATACGTCTTATATATAAATAAATAATAAATAACGAATAAGTGATAAATAAGTCATAAACGACGGAATTAAGTAACTAGCGGGACTCGTGTATAAATCTTTTTATTTCTATTTTAGTGTATAAATTTATAGATGTTCATGCTATTTTATTATTTGTTATTAAGTTAAAGATCTTGGTTCTGTCCTTCAAACTGTCAATTGGCAGAGTAAAAGTATTAGAATGCTTCGAAATATTTTTTCCAATTCTCTTCGCTATGATTTCAAATCCTGCTGAGGTAAATTTTTCCTTTCTTCCTTTCGAGTTCAACCAAAAGAAAAGTAGCAAATTTAAGGTGATGGATTAGTGGAATTGTTAAAGGTCAGGGAAAGATGTCTTGCGGTATCTTCTCCGTCTTCACGTTCTAAGAGCAACGTCAGTGAAAACTCTGGTGCCAAGCTGCATCAGCCCAAGTCGGCGGCTTTTCCCTTGCATAAACATCGGTCTCGTAGAGACGGGAAACTTTGAATTAGTATCAACTTCTATTCTTTCTCAAAAATCTGACCCAAATCTGCTCATGTATGAAGAGAGGCATGATCAAGCTTGACCGACAGAGGCCCTGAAAATAATATGCACTCATTTATTTCCTAAATTAAGTGTAAAACTGGAGCTTGTCATGGATTTTGTTTCACAGTCAATGTTGTTAAAAACGTGAAAATGGGAAACAT
>NC_042998.1:101172582-101180082 GCF_006345805.1 Octopus sinensis | reverse complement strand
ATTTTTCAGCGTGTATTATTGAAGTATCCCTTGTGATCTTTGAGAGTAATGTATGCGATTCAATTGATCCTGTCGTGAATACTGAACTTGGTTTTTCTGATGTATTCTCGTGATTGTATATTATGATTTTTATAGGTTTGATGTATAAATTCTGTTTCGATGATCTTCATCGATCAGCGTATATTTCTTTACTTCATCTTTCGCAAATGTCGTTGACTCCCAGGTGTTAAGGAACGAAAACAATGATAATCAATCATTGGCCAGTGCTAGTAGGTATGCGTACATATGTATATATACATGTGTGTGTGTGCGTGCATGTGTGTGTGTGTGTGTATGTGTGTGTGTGGCATTCCTATGCGTCGTGAAATCATTGCTCTTCATGCGTAAAGGTACACTTCAGTCTTTCTTGACAAGGCCCTGTAAGATGACACCAGAATGTTTCCTCCAGGATACAGGCCTGCGCAAGATTGTGTGGAAGACATGTAATCTACCCTTTTCTATGTTACTGATATTGTCTAAAGGAAGGAATGATATATAGCTTTGCACTTGCGCCGCCGCAGATGGTGTTAGAGCTAAGCTGAAGACAACGTAAGAATAACCGGGAGACCAGCTCTTGATTTTAGTCGCGTAAATCATCTTGATTAAGATGGTACATTTTATCGACCCCGGAACGCTGAAAAGCAATGTTGACTCTGATAGGTTTTGAACGCAGATCATAAACAACTGGAACAAATACAGAAAAGCATTTTGTATAACACTCTAAAGATTCTGTCATCGCTCTAATACAGAGATTTGAAAACCTCGGATAAATTTCGCCTACACAGGTCGGGTAAATTTGCTGATTCCGAATATGTACATATTTTTTCTATTTATTTTGACGTTATGAAATCTTAAACTGAGAAGAAAATTTAAAAAGGCCCATTTTGTGAAAGAATACTAATTTTTTTCATTCCACCACTTTCTATATAATGAACTGTATTGTATAATTCTAAATTACAGTGTTGCTAATGGTGTAGTCTGATTCAGAAGGATATGTTTGGTTCTGGTATCTGTTCATCATTCATGTGTACACAAGAATACTTTAATGATGAATAGTTCTAACGTTCTCGTGGCTTTTAGGCATGTGTATGTATATGTGTATGCGTAATTGTATGTGCTTGGACACATGGGAGCGTCGTTATGCGTATGGATGCATGCGAGGATTGTATGTGTGGTTATACATACAGCTGTGTATGTAGGCTTCAATATGAATGTACATATCATCAATTTATAACACGCTTTTTATATCCCACGCAATATTCCAACGGCGTACTTTTTAACCATATTTCTTAAATACATAAGCGTTGGATTTTTAGTTTCTTTTCTTTTTCTGCTTGTCAATTTCACCATCACCGGTATCATTATTGATATTATTATTATTATTATTATTATTATTATTATTATTATTATTATTAAGAAGTGATGTGGGTGGAATATGCAAATCTCATTTTATATATCCACCTTAAATAGCTTTATAGTTATTCTCCTGAAAGAAAAAGAAAAATAGAAGGAGGAGGAGGAGGAGAAGAAGAATATTTGATGTTAAGTGTAGTCCATCAAAGAAGATGTATTTCAGCTCGTCTTCTCTTCTCATCGACCAACTTAAAAGTGAAAACGTTGACAAAATGGCCGCTAACTTTTCTTTCTTTCATTAAAATATTTTTTCTTGTGCATCAATGAAACGTGTTCAAAACAACAAAATACGTGAAATTTTCGAAATTGTGCTACTTATATGAAGTTATTAACATTAATGAGTAATTTTCAGTTGAGTGATACTGTCAAGAATTTTGAAGATGCTATCAATATTTCTGATATGTGGGTGGTACTTTTAAAATGTGACAGAAAAATATAAATATTATGCTCCATGCCAATTCATTACCAAAGGATTTGGTTCTTGCATTTTCTATTGTCGTAATAGTCGCTCTTGTTATTTTTTCCTTTGTTTATTCCTATTCGCATGCAGTAATGAAGAGAAAATGTGATTGATAACTTAAAGTACTTTAACATATTTTGTGTCACTTCTTTATTCTTTATTAAAAAAATCTTATACACAAATTTCCTATAAACCTCAAAATTACGATGCATTGTCTTGAGTGAAAAAATACAACGTTCCAGGATTTGCAGTTATGTATAGGGCAAGTTACTTTTTTTACTTGAGCAAAAACTTGTGTTTTTCTTCTATAGGCAAGATATATTCAACAATTACAAGAAAAGAATTGAAGTGTCCAGACGAACCAGGATTAGTCTGTCGACACATGCATCGGTGAGACAAGATAATTATTGTTTTCGGAAAAAATCTATAGCACTTATGAAACATAAATTCTATAAGAAATCAACTCAAATTTAGATAGATAGTTAGATAGATAGATAGATAGATAGATAGATAGATAGATAGATAGATAGATAGATAGATAGATAGATAGATAGATAGATAGATAGATAGATAGATAGATAGATAGATAGATATGTTCACTTCTCTTTAGATAAACTGCATACATACTAGACTCTCAGCCAGATAAATCAGGTAGTAGTATCGAATATCTAACGGCGAATTAAACTACAGGTTATAGCTCGTATTATCTCACCATTACACATAGAGATTCATTTTCCTTTCACTCTTATATATTTTATTGTGCAGGTATACACCACATAATACAAAACCATAGGCGATATAGATATATATATATATATATATTATCTATTATATATATATATATTATATATTATATATATATATAATACAAAATGGGACAACAAGACAAACTTCTAGATAGACGATACAATAAAACAAGGACGGGTCATTCGAAGCCTTTTATCTTCAGTCAAGAACCGGATCATGCTCCCAATTTTGGCTGATTAATCTTCAGATTGCTCCATATATATATATCACCGTCACCGTGATGGACCAGATTATCAGATGTTGCTACACATCGCTGGTCACAATGCGCCTCGCATTGTTTTAGCCTTCAAATGACACCACCCCGCTGGCTAAGCGAGCAGGCCAACAGAAGAAAGAGTTAGAGAAAGTTGTGGCGAAAGAGTACAACAGGGATCGCCACCCCCACCCCCTGCCGGAGCATTGTGGAGCTTTAGGTGTTTTCGCTCACTAAACACTCACAACGCCCGATCTGGGAGTTGAAACCGCGATCCTACGACCGCGAGTCCGCTGCCCTAACCACTGGGCCATTGCGCCTCCGCATAATATATATATATATATATATATATATATATATATATATATAACATAAATATAGGTTGGGTGGTTCACACGGAATTCAAGAGCTTTGAAACATTTATGCTTTAAAGGACCATCTTCCCCTCTCCACGCCACCGATGCGGCTTGACAGCAGTGACGCCGCAACCCATTTATACAGGTGAGTGAACTTGAGCAACGTGAAATAAAGTATCTTGCTGAAGAACACAATACACAACCCGGTCCGGGGATCGAACTTACTTCCACATAATTGTGTGCCCGGCGACTTAACTACTGAGAAATGCGCCTTCACATGGCGTAGAAGTAGATATTTTCAAGAAACAACGTGAACTTCTGATATCCAAGATCCCAGATGAACTTACATCACGGCAAGAAACTCAAAAGAGGGCAGCAATATCGAACTCCCTCCTTCACCAAAAGCCAGACACATAGGAATGGCCATTCAAAAGGTAGTAACGTTGCCGTTGTCCCAGCATGACCACAGCTTATGGGTTGAAATGTTTAAAAGAATAATAGGATATACTTTATTTTTTATTTGTTTCAGTCATTAGACTGGAGCCTTATTGGGGGACTATCTTAAGGGATTTTAGTTGAATGAATCGATCCCAGTACGTATATTTTTTTTAAGCATGGTACTCATTCCATCGGTTTACTTTGCTGAACCGCTATGTTACGGAGGCGTAAACACGCAATCACCGGTTGTCGAGCGGTGGTTGGAACAAGCACAAATGCAAAGACACACAGAGACATATATGTATAAATACATGTACGACAGGCTTCATTCACGGATACTTGTCCTCATCTTGTTATAATTGTTATCATTATTATTCGGAACTCGGAATCTTGAGGTTAGTAGCCCGCGGTCTTAACCACTATGCCATATGCCCGTGGGCAATTATGGAGTGAATTTTAGGGCTTAAAAAACTATTTTTCTATTCTTCCTTAATACCGGTTCCCATATGCTACTCATATCTGCACTCAGTCTGCTTAAGAGGTTGTTGAGATATTTGCGAAGTGTTGTATTACTCTTGAATACTGCCCTCATGTCATATGGGTCACATATCTTTTGTATCTTTTCGGAGAGGCCTTTCACACAGACTGTGGACAGTTTATTGGTTTCGTCCTCTCTTTTCTTCATAATTGGAGTGGATAGTATGTTTTTGGAGTAGTGGACAATAAACTGCCCATCGTCTGTCTACCCTATGTGAAAGTCCTATCTGAAAACATACAAAAGATATGCGGCCCATATGACACCACGACAGTATTTAAGAGTAATACAACACTTCGAGTAAAAACCACCAATAGAAGAGTATATGACCAAAGATTGCGTGTACTCCATCCTATGCAGCTGTGGTAGGTTATATAAAGGCGAAACATGCAAAGTTGTTACACGAGGAGATATTGATAAATCGGGTATAGGTGACCATCTATGGAAAAATGGAGACCACCTCCCCTGTGGGATGAAGCTAAAATAATAGAGAACAGCACTGGAAAATACGAAAACTGAAAGAATCAGTACATATGTTTGGACACAACAACCTCCAAAGCAGACCGAGTGCAGATATGAGCAGCACATGAAAACCGGTATTAACGAAGGATAGAAAAATATTAGATTTATAAGCCCTAAAATTCACTCCATAATTGCCCACGGGCATGTGGCATAGTGATTAAGAGCGCTGGCTACTCGCCCTAAGATTCCGAGACGATTCCAAGCAGTGACCTCAATAATAATAATAATAATAATAATCTGTTCTTAGTTTGATTTACGGGGTGAGCGCGAACGCAGACCTCACACTTAGAAATAGCGCACCCGAGTCGCCCACATTTGGGGCGATAATAATAATAACATCGAAAAATACCTTGCGAATGAGAACCCAACAAACAAGATGAGGTCAAATATCCATCAAATGTAAATAATGTAAATAATGTGGATTTGGTAGGCGGAAACTGAAAGAAGCCCATTATATATATGTATATTTATATATATGTATATTTATATATATATATGTGTGTGTGTATGTTTGTGTGTCTGTGTTTGTCCACCTAGCATTGCTTGACAACCGATGCTGGTGTGTTTACGTCGCCGTTACTTAGCGGTTTGGCAAAAGAGACCGATAGAATAAGTACTGGGCTTACAAAGTCGATTTGCTCGACTAAAGGTGGTGCTCCAGCATGGCCGCAGTCAAATGACTGAAACAAGTAAAAGAGTAAAGAGAGAGAGAATGTACATAATTCCTCATCTCTTAAATAGAGGCTTCATTCAGTTTCCGTCTACCAGATTCACTTACAAAATTTTGATCTGTCCGAGGCTTCAGCAGAAGACACTTGCCTAAGGTGGCACTCATCAGGATGGAACCCACAACCATGTGACTGGAAAACACAGCCGCCACGCCGCGACTGTATGTGTGTGTATATATATAGATATATATATAGATATATATATATATATATATTATATGTTATGTATATATGTGTATATAATATATTAGTGTGTGATATATATATGTGTGTGTGTGTGTGTATGTATGTTTGTGTGTGAATATATCTATATATTTAAACCCATACGTGTGCGTGCTAAGGGAACTAAAATATAGAAAATAGGTATCGAAAGTGTAAATATATCTCATAAGAATCAATACTAACAATATTCATTAAAAGTTATGTACATAGTCTGATTTTGTTTTTCTGTTTTTTGTTTTTTTTTTCTCCGTTTCGTCTTTCATTTTTCTTATACTATTTTACTAATATTTTATTATAGGAATCGTTCTACAATTCCTTTCATAGTTATCGCCTGCAAAATTAGTTAATTAAATACACTTGTTTTACATATTCATTCGCTTTTACTTCCCATCTTCGTAAGCCTTCACAGTCATGACTTTTCCCTACTTTGTCTTTCTCTCTCTCTCTTTCCCTCTCTCTCTCTCTCTCTCTCTCTCTCTCTTTCTACTTCTGCCTCTCTTGCTCTCTCGCACACAGTCTCTGCTCGCTTTCTCTCTCATTTCACACAATACCACTTCAAAATTAATTCATTTAACGACTGGGAGCTCCGATATGTTTCAAATTAGCGTCACCGTTTTCCAAGTTGACGTATTTTATTTCCTTTATAAATCGCATATATTGAGCACACGCACGTGTACATATATGTATATATATATTATATATATATATATATATATAGCTAGATATATATCTACTATCTATCTCTCTGTATATGTGGATGTGTGTGTGGGTGTATATATATATGTATGTATACAAATATATATACATATATATATATGCATGTATGCATATGAATGTATATGTATATGTGAGTGTATACACACACGCATACACTTGCACGCATATATATATATATATATAATATATATAAACATATATATATGTATATATATATATACATATATGCATGTATGTATATGATTGTATATGTGTGTATGTATACACACGTATACACTTGCACGCAATATTATTATACCTATATATATATATATATATATATATATAATATATATATATTAAACATATATATATATAATATATATATATACTATATATATTAAACATATATATATATATATCTATATAATATAATATATAGATATAAATATATATATATATATATATATAATATATATATATATATAATATATTATTATATATATATATATATATATATATATATATATATACGTATGTATGTATCTATGTATGTATGTATATATGTTTGTATGTATGTCTGCAATATATGTAATTTGTGCTTGTGTGTATTTTTATTTGTGTTTATGTATGTGTCTACTTCGTTTTCATTGTATTCGTGTGAATAGGTATAATCTGATATAGCTGATGATAAATTTTATGATATATAAAATATACATAGATACACACATATATATATTATATCTATACATGTGTGTGCGTGCGACTATATGCGTGTGTGTGCGTGTGTACCAGCTGAGTTGATCACTGATTAATTATTGATCGTTTGTAGATCCTAATTTCTCTCCAGATATTTTGCACCAAATACGAACAAAGACCAAAAACTAATACAAATTATAGAATTTGTTCCTCGTGACATTTTAGCATTGTTTGTAACTAAGGGGTGATTTCTTTACACAGTCATCTCTGGCTCGTGATAATACGTTGTCTTATAAATTTATTTTCTTTTCAGTATCAGATTGTTATTCGTCAGTAGGATGAAAACTTTTTATTGTTTACCGTATGTCGTTGACTAGTAATGTTTCTTCATA
>NC_042998.1:101147186-101169686 GCF_006345805.1 Octopus sinensis | reverse complement strand
CGAATATAGAAATATAGAATCATATCTATAAAAGGCATGATGTGTGTGCCTGGGTGTGTGTGTGTGTGTATGTGTACGTGATTGTAATATATGCACATCCAAAAATTAGCACGCATGTCACTCAAATTTTAGGAGGACATTCGTCAACATCATATCTGGGTTTTGTCAACCTATTTTTCCCCGAGGCACCCGCGGATAGCGTAAACATCTATTTTCAGCCATAGTTTTTAGCCATAAAAAATATCAGCCATAGCTTTTTTGACGGCATCTAACAAAAAAAAACAAGATAAAGAAAAGTGGAAGAATGAGGCAGAGAGTTTCACGGAAAAGACAAAGTGAGAGAGGGAGAGAGAGAGTAAGTGACGATGTTCATAAAATCTATTTTCAGCCATAGCTTTTTAGACAGCGTCTAACAAAAAAATACGATGAAGAAAAGTGGAAGAAGGAGGCAGAGAGTTTCACGGGAAAGACAAAGTGAGAGAGGGAGAGAGAGAGAGTGAGTGACGACGTTCATAAAAAATAAAATGTAAAATGATTTTGAAAGACACTATATTTTATAATCATAGTATATATACTTTCTCACACAACAATTACAATATATTTATCATAAATCATTTATCTATTTTAAATTGGTCATCTTTCTCCCCCTCCTCTCTCTCTCTCTCTCTCTCTCTCTCACATTACTTTGGGTGCGAAAGAGATTTGTTTTTATTTTACGCCGAGTAAAAAAAGTGTTTTGTTGAGAGTCGATATTACTTAGTTTGGTTTGAAATAAAGAACTTGATTAGCTTAATAATCGTAACTTAATCCCGGGCAAGGCCGGGATATACTGCTAGTATAGAAATATATCCATAAATAACTGAAACAACTAAAGTCGATTTTATTCCATGCCGATAGTCTACAGGTTCTTCATTTATCAATGACTCCAGAACAATGAAAAATAAACCAACTACGACAAGATTTGAGCATAGGAAGTAATAGTTAATATTCATTTACATACCATACAGAGCTCTTAATTCGTGGTTCAAACAATTCTACTTTATCATTGCTTGTGTGTGTGTGGGAATATTTTGCAATACTTTTATGCATTTGTGTGTATAAAACAATGTAAGTGTGTATATGTGTACGTGTGTATTTTTATGTGTAGGTTTCCTGTTCGAAACATACAAACATACCAAACATTGAACTATACACAAACACCCTCACACATACATACCTGCACGCATTTCTGAATATGTGTGTGTTTGTGTGTATGTTCCTGTGAGTACATACATGTTTATGTGTGTAAATATGTAACTTTTGGCGGAACGTTTTCAGTGTAATACTTCATTTGGACAAGTTAAGACCTACTCAGAGGAGTTCGTGTGAGTCTTATCATCACAAATACACACCCTCTCTTCTTCTCTCTCCTTCTCTCTCCTTCTCTTTCACACGCTCTCTCTCACTCTCTTCCACACACACACGCACACCACATATATGAATGTATAAATATATGTGCGTGTGTGTGTACACATACACATATTTATATATGTACACACAAATATGTAAATATATATATTTACACACATAAATACACACACAAATATCTATATATACACGCATATATATATAACATATTTTTGATATACATTTATGTACGTGTGTATGCGTATATGTGTGGTGTGTGTGTACATATATATATATATATATATATATATATATATATTATATATAATATGTATATAAACAGTATATATATATGTATATATATATATATATGTACACACACACATATATATATACGCATACACACGTACATAAATGTATATAAAAAATATGTTATATATATATGTGTGTATACATAGATATTTGTGTGTGATTTATGTGTGTAAATATAGTTTGATTTGCCTAATAGTGGTTTTATCTCTAATTTAATATATGTATATATATATATATAATATATATATATATATAGAGAGGAGAGAGAGAGAGAGAGAGAGAGAGAGAGAGGGGGAGGGGAGACGGAAAGAATGTGAAAGAGAAAGAAAGGTGCCTTCCAATATTCTTGAAGAATACAATTCTGTTATCTGATGCTCTTGGAAAGTTTGTAAGTGTAAATATATCTTGTTACATTCTTGTAGACAAAAATTTATCTACCAATCAACGTATTAACTACATAGCGGCAAATGATAATAGCAAAATTTGAACTCAGAAATTAGAAGCGTGTTTAAATATTTATTCCTCTTGACAAACTAGGAAAGATAAAATAAATATCCTGTTCTGCTGTCATCGCGTCATCGCCAGTGAATTCATCGGTAAGAAAGGGGACGTAACAAACGCAGTATACCTTATTACTCCTGTTGTCGCTACTGTTACTACAGTTAGTGGTGGTGGTGGTGGTGGTGGTGGTGGTGATGATGATGATGATGATGTAGATGATGGTATTAATATAATATACAAAGGCGGCGAGCTGGCAGAAATGTTAGCACTCCGGGCGAAATGCTCAGCAGTATTTCGTCTGCCACTACGTTCTGAGTTCAAATTCCGCCGAGGTCGACTTTGCCTTTCATCCTTTCGGGGTCGATTGAATAAGTACCAGATACGCACTGGGGTCGATATAATCGACTTAATCCGTTGGTCTGTCCTTGTTTGTCCTCTCTGTGTTTAGCCCCTTGTGGGTAGCAAAGAAATAGGTATTAATATAATTCTATAGACTGTTACCATCATCCTCAGAATCTATATTTTCATTGGTCGATTGTCTGGAGCTCTTCTCAAAGTTATTATGAACAAGAAACCTGTTTTTTTTAATCCCCTAAATTTATTGATGTCCTTATCCACACCATCGAACACCCAAACCACTTGCGTGGCCTAATGATTAGGGTGTTGATGGGTTCAATTCCTGCTTGGCGGTATTTCGTCTGTCGCTACGTTCTGAGTTCAAATTCCGCCGAGGTCGACTTTGCCTTTCATCCTTTCAGGGTCGATTAAATAAGTACCAGTTACGCACTGGGGTCGATGTAATCGACTTAATCCGTTTGTCTGTCCTTGTTTGTCTCCTCTGTGTTTATCCCCTTGTGGGTAGTAAAGAAATAGAAATAGGTATTTCGTCTGCCGTTACGTTCTGAGTTCAAATTCCACCGAAGTCGATAAATTAAGTACCGGTTGCGTACTGAGGTCGATCTAATTGACTGGTCCCTCCCCAAAAATTTCGGGCTTTGTGCCTAGAATAGAAAAGTAAATAAATTTCTCTCGGCTCAGAGCGTAACATAAAACGTTACGCTCTGGGCTCAAATTCCGTTTAGGTTGACTTTGTCTCCAGTCGAACTCTGGGATCGATGTAATCGACTAACACCCGCCTGAAAAATTGCTGGCCTCGAGCAAAAATTGAACAGGATTATTACATAGATAGCTAGAACAGTTAGAAAAAACATTGTACATGGTACCAAGCCATACTCGTTTGGATCTGACGGTTGGCTCTTTATCCATTAAACCGATGAATTAGACTTGTTCTCAGAACTGGGTCACACAAATCTTTTAGAGAATTACAGCTGTATTTTCATAAGAGGAAAATTATATATAATGTTACTGGTCGTTTCCAACCATGCCCAGTTAATCTATTTGTTAATTACTTCACATTAAGCTACGGTTAGTTCATTTCATGTGTTTTGTTTTGCTTTACTGTTTTTGTTTTTTTGTTTTGCTTTTTGTTTGTTTTGTTTTTGTTTTGTTTTTGTTTTTTTTTTGTCTGAGTTTGAATTAAATCTATTCTGGAACATTGATTTTTGGGGAAGTGTTCATTTAGTCAGCAATGATATGAAAATAATTGTTGCTCACGACGTAAAAAGTTACACATAACATCATAAACCTACTGTGCACCCAGAGAATATGATTATAGCTATAATTAATATTGGAATACTGAAATCCATCGACTATCGCGGATGTTACGTTCCAAAACCCGCAGCGATATGTGAAAATCCGCGAAGTAGAAACAGTACTGCACTGTGTATTTTTTTTTTATTGCTTTTGTAATTTGAATATATTTATTTTATTATAAATGCAAAACAATACCATGGAGGAATCGGCGTAAGCTTAAATAATAAACTGCGATAGGTGAACCGCGATATGGCGAGGGATTACTGTATTTAAGGCGGTGAACTGGCAGAATCGTTAGAGCGCCGTGGAAAATGCTTAACAGCATTTCGTACGTCTTTGCGTTCCGAGTTCAAATTCCGCCGAGGTCGACTTTGCCTTTCATACTTTAGAGGTTGATAAAATAAGTACCAGCGGAGCACAGGGTCAATGTAATCCATTCACCCCTTTCGCCGAAATTACTGGCCTTGTACTAAAATGTAGAATCAATATTTGGAATATTCATTTATTTGATAGTGAGGAAAACAGTTGGAAAATATATGACCAGCTAGAATACCTAAAATCATACGCCTGCTCGATTAAATCTGGCCGGAGCTAAACAACAATAGTAAAAATTGCTTTATGGTGTTTAGTTACATCTTTTTACGTTCTGATTTTAAATCGCACCAACGTCAGCAACTGTCCTTTATCTTTTTACAGACTGCACAACATATGCCATTTCTGTCCTGAGAGCGGATATACTCAACTGTACTCAAATTCAAAAGATTGACCTTGTGACAATATTAGAAATCATTATTTGAAATAGACGATTGGCGGCGTTTTGGTGGAATTATAAATGCGTCTCACAAAATGCTCAGCAGTATTTCTTCTAGCCCTTTACATCCTGAGTTCAAATACCACCGAGGTCAACTTTGCCTTTCGTCCTTTTAGGGAGATCGATAAATTAAGTACCAGTCAAGTACTGACGTAGATATAATCGACTCCTCATCCCTAAATTGCTGACCTTGTGCCAAAATTCGAAAGAATTGTTTGAAGTAGAAAAACGTACAAGGTCCACGGTAAAACTATTAGAACAGCGGACGAAATAACTTTCTGAATTTGACCTCATAAAATCCTAACCAGCAACGACTGCCCAAAACAGACCCAAAATTTGGAGGATTGTCACCTGAGTGGTGCAAAGGAGTCAGCAACGAATGGTAGATGCAGTGACGCGTTGTTACAGTGCATTCCCTCATACTATTATCCTCCATACAACTACTACTTCTTCTATCTTTATGTTCTGAGTTTAAATGCTTCCATAATTAACGTTGATTGTTTTTTATCCTTCAGGGTTTAATAAAACAGAGTAGCAGTCAAATACTGATGCTACAATCTTGATATCATACCCTTCTCCAAAACCTTTATTTGAAATCATTTCTTCTTCATTATTTCTTTTTTCTTTTCTTTTCTGCAGGTACAGAGATTTTTTCTAAGAACCGCCTAAATTTTACCAATGAACGCGAGTCAGAAAATTTCGGCTTTTTCTTTGGCCAGAACGACGATATCAAGTCTACTCGAATCCCAAGCTGTCCAAGATAAATCCTCCAGTTATGATGTGACAATCGACTGGGCAGACAACACAACTACAGAAGAATTATCCACCTTAGCACCGACCAATCCATTCATTCTGCCATGGTGGCAACAAGTATTTTTCATCATCATCTTCCTCGCCATGATTATCGCCTCGATCGGTGGAAACCTCATTGTTATGTGGATAGTTCTCTGGCACAAGCGTATGCGAACCGTAACCAATTACTTCCTTTTTAACCTGGCATTGGCAGATGCCCTTATATCCGTCTGGAACACTCTATTCAACACAGCATATTTGTTGTATAGTAATTGGTGGTTCGGTGAGGACTTCTGCAAATTTTCCATGTTCGTAGCTCCTTGTACGACGTCTGCCAGTGTGTTTACACTTATGGCCATAGCTATCGACAGGTAATGAAATATACTCTATATGTTATATAACTAATGTTTTACAATGCACCTCTGAGATTCGTATGTGTTTTTGTGTTTATTTCTTATCGGTAGTGTATATGTGTTTGTGTGTTACTGATTGTATACAGATATTAATCCATTTGAGTTTCTTTATATGAGAGATGCAAATGAACAGATATCTGTAAATGTAACCTGCACGCATGTATTTACACATATATTAATTCGAGATATACAAATGGAGTGGTGCGAGTATACGTATGTGTGTAAGTGTACGTGTGTGTATGTGTGTGTAAGTGTGTGTGTGTGTGTAAGCATGCATAATTTCTCATAGAGCAAACAAAGAAATCTATGAATTAGAATTAATTTGTTGGAAAAGGCCTGCGTTGTATAATTAAATAAAATTAATGACGTTGAAGAGGTAATATTTTATATTGAAAACTGTGATGTTAGGAATATAATCAATTTAAGAACGCTAAATGGACACTTCCTGCTTCTGTAGTTTTCGAAGCATTATTAAAATCAACGATTTCACATCACTGAAATTAGATAGTAAGAAGTATAAACTCATCCTTTTTGCATTAAAATTTTTACAAGACTTGATTAATTAAGTTAGAATATATATATACATATTTTATTGCGTAAATTTTGGGGCTAATTCAGAAAGCCCATTGGGAAGTTAAAAACATACGCGGTGATATCAATAAGTATCCGGACTGTTGCTATAGTAACGAAGCTAAAGCACATAGAGTAAAGCTGCTTGAGAAAGATTGACCTTAAACTCAGCTGTGTATGCGCACTAAGTTTTAACTTTCTAGCTCAATTCTGCTGTTTACAGCAGTGCTTGGAAGGAAGGTGTGTAGCGTGTGATCATCGCATTGACCAAGACAGAGAAAGTTGTCATGGTGATAACTGCTCAGAGGCCAGCGCAAAGTTGCAGAAAGTATATGAAGAGGAGTGTATGAGCTGCACACAAGTGTGCGAGTGGTTCAGACGTTTTCAAGATGGCCGAAAATATATCGATATTGACGAACGTTCTGGGAGACCCGCAACCAATAGGACTGAGAAAAACATCGCAGATGTGCGTGTAGCCGTGAGAGGAAATCGTCGAATCACCATCCGTGAGTTATCAGAGCATGTGCAAATTAGTTACGGTTCAGTTCAGTCCATTATCACTGAAGATTTGGGTATGAGACGCGTGTCTGTCAAGTTTGCGCCAAAACTGCTTTCAGCTGACCAAAATGACACTCGGGTCTCAGTTGCACAAGATCTCCTAGATTGTGATGAGAACGATGAGGTATCACTAAGCTTTTGGCAAAATTTGATGCAGGGTCTCTGCTCAACTTTCTCTGTCGTGGTCAATGCGACGATCACACGCTACAAACCTTTCTTCCAAGCACTGTGGCAAACAGCGGAATTGAGCTAGAACGTCAAAACTTAGTGCGCATGCACAGCAGAGTTCAAGGTCAATATGTGCTAAGTGGCTTTACTTTGTATGCTTTAGCGTCGTTACTATGGCAACAGTCCGTATATTTATTGATCAGACCACTAGAATCTTATATAACCTTTAAAAAGTGGAAACAAATTACGTAAGATGTGAAGTTATTTTATGATAAATAAATCAGGATGTAAAAACAGCGTTCTTATAAAAAAAACAGTTGGTATTTTGAAAAAATAAATTTTAAAGCAAATATCCTTTTACAAAGAAACAGTGCTAAAACAAGAAAGATTTACTATTCAAAATGAATTAAATCTCAATAGAATATTCTGTCTATTGATAAAAACATGAAACTTAAAAGGGAAAAAAAAACATTACATAAGAGTTCTGAAAATAACTAAATATGAACAAGTGGAAATTGGTGGTTTGTGTGGTATTAAAAGAAATCAAAATAAATTATAGAGCTGAAATGATAATAAATATCAAAGATTTATAAAGATGTAGAGAAATTATTTACAAACATACAAGTCTCAAGTTGACACAAATCATTATGATTATAAGAGTGGGTGGATATAAAGACAAGAAAATATATCAAATACCACACTTATGTACACACATATAGATGGATAGGCAGGGAGAGAGTGAGAGAGAGAGGGAGAGAGAGGGGAGAGAGAGGAGTAGATAGACAGATAGATGTAGTACATCCTGTGTGTACAGATTGGTGCATGACTGCTACTGTTGAGTTTAGAGCTTTGTGTAGACTATCATCGTCCAGTCTGTTTTCATTAACGTGGTTTGCATACTACTGTGTTGTATTACTGGTTATGATGCAGCAAGAAACATGTTTGTCTCTTCCCCACTACGTATTCACGTAGTTGTAATGGGTTAAAACCTCTGCATTGGCTGTTCCAATTACAACTGGATTTTGAATCACAACAATCATCAGGGGATCCCTTTATTGCATTGTGTTACTCACATACACAGGCACATACATACACACACACGTATATATATATATATATATACAACATTATATATATGTGTGTGTGTGTGTATGTGTGTGTGCGTGTGTGTATTTGAGGAGTTTTGTTATAGGTATAAAAATATACCATAAAACAAGTATAAAAAAATGGAGAAAAAATGTAGAAGCAGAAATAGTTTTATTACAAAATAAATCCTGTAAGCCCTGTAAAAGAACTCGGAAGGTTGCGCTTCCAACCAGGCCTTTCCCGATACCCTTAAAGCCAGGAACTTTTCAGCACCCCCTCGTATGTGTGTGTGTGTGCACATACATACATACATACATACATACATACATACATACATATACACATAAGTATATATGTTTGTGTTTGTGTGAGTGTATCTTGGGCCCTCAAGTTCCGATGGTGTCGAACGGTGCCATCGTGATATCTTGTACATTTTTCTCCATGTCTTGGTTGCATGCCAGAACTCAGGTTCCCACTGACAATTTGCTGGTCCATTCTTTGACATTGTCAGTCCATCTTCTACATGGTCCAACTGTCTTTCTTAAACTTCCACAGTTCTTTAAAGAATGGCTTTGCAAGGTCACAGAATCTTATTATACCACCATAGTATCTCCTTTTCTTTCACTGTTTTGAAGTCTTCACGAAAACTAGTGCAATTCTTGAAGATTCACGAATCCGATCATCTGTGTGTGGTCAACGTAGAAAATTCGTAAGCTACTCCGATAGCATCTAATTTCCATTGCTTGTATGTTCCTCTGAATTCTGCCATAAAAGTCTATATTCCGAATGTATTAAGAATATGGAAAATATAAGTGCATACGAGACTCTGATTTTGTTGCTGATAGTGATATTCTTATTTCAGTATATTAGCTTAAATTTTCTTAAGCTAGTCATTATCCATGTGATACTTATAAGTAATTTTAGTCTTAATCTGCTATCATTTACAACAGCTCCAGGCATTTGAGTTATTACACTATACGCAGTTTCTGACCGTGTACAGAAACGTCTGTTATGATGCCACCGTTAGCAACTGATATCAGTTTGTTTTGTTTGTGCTTTTGTTTTTTGCTTGTTTTCTATGTGTTTTTTTTTATTTTTGTTTTGTTTTTTTTCCCGCGCATTGATTGCTATCCTAAATTTGTATGAAGCTCTGTCAATTTAATTGTCTGATTCCGTCAAATCATCTTCTTTGCTGCCATTCGATAAAAGTCGTCGGCGAATCTTAAATGGATATATATATATATATACACGTATATACATACACGCACATAAGCACAGCCACACATACACACATATGAATATATATCACATAAGTACAGACACACGCACACACATATGAATATACACACACATATGCATGCAATGTTCATATGTGTATGTGTCTGTGTGTGTGTGTAAATATTTATGCGTGTGTATATGCGTATGTCCGTCTCCGTATACATACATATGTCTGATTGAGTGTATATGACAGTATATATGTGTATATCTGTGTATTGATATTGTTATCGATCGATTAATGTTTTTGTAAGTCACTTCAAATACAAACAGGAAATCAAACGATGCAATGATGTACTTATGCATATGACACACACACTCACTCAGAAATAAATGCCAGCAAATTGAAAAATCGGAAGATGTTGGGTTTTCAATTGTCCTGAATGACAATATCGATTCTATTCGAGCCCTACACTGTCGGACAAATAAAGTAACTAAGCTTATCTATGTATGTGAATGTGTGTGCGTTTGTATGTTTCTATGTATAAATATAGGCGCAGGAGTGGCTGTGTGGTAAGTAGCTTGCTTACCAACCACGTGGTTCCGGGTTCAGTCCCACTGCGTGGCACCTTAGGCAAGTGTCTTCTACTATAGCCTCGGGCCGAACAAAGCCTTGTGAGTGGATTTCGTAGACGGAAACTGAAAGAAGCCCGTCGTATATATGTGTGTATATATATATATATATAATATATAATATATGTGTGTGTGTGTGTGTGTGTGTGTGTGTGTGCGTGTGTATTTGTGTGTCTATGTTTGTCCCCCTAGCATTTCTGACAACCGATGCTGGTGTGTTTATGTCCCCGTCACTTAGCGGCTCGGCAAAAGAGACCGATAGAATAAGTACTGGGCTTACAAAGAATAAGTCCCGGAGTCGAGTTGCTCGATTAAAGGTGGTGCTCCAGCAAGGCTGCAGTCAAATGACTGAAACAAGTAAAAGTGTAAATGAGTATATATATATATATATATAATATATATATATATATAATAATAATAATAATAATAATGATGATAATAATAATGATAATAATAATAAATAATAATAATAATAATAATAATACTAATAATAATAATATAATAATAAATAATAATAATATGAGGGAATATTATTCCAAACTTACAGGGAAAAATTCAATTTAGAAATACTAAATCAATTTCACAAAATATAATATATACATATATATATATATATATATATGTGTGTGTGTGTGTGTGTGTGTGTGTGTGTGTATTATTCTGTTGTGTCTGGGGAGAGTCATTCTCTTTTAGTACCTTATTATTTAACACACTCACCGGTAAAATTTCCACTTATTTCGTCTTTTTATTTTCCTAAAATTTTCGTTGCGTCTTGCAACCTTTTCAATAGTCTTGACTCTTGAAAGACAATACCAAAAGACAATACCACCATCAACAACAACAAATATACCTCTGGAATATACGGTGCAATACAGCTAGATACAGATGAAATGCATGCTTTAAAGTTACTACCAAAATTTGAAGAAAGTTAAGACTATTGAAAAGGTTGCAAGACACAACGAAAATTTTAGGAAAATAAAAAGACGAAATAAGCGGAAATTTTACCGGTGAGTGTGTTAAATAATAAGGTACTAAAAGAGAATGACTCTCCCCAGACACAACAGAATATGCTTCAACACACGAACTCATATAAAGAATCTTGCAAACCAAATCCAAAAACGAAATATATATATATTATATTTTCTAGATGGTATAATTTAATTTTTCATTATTGAATTGATAAAAGGTGTTTTTTTTTAATTTATATATATATATATATAATAATTTGGACAAATAATTATAATTCGATTGGTGCGTTTATATGTTGAGTAGAGCACCGCCACAGTTTAGGCTACCTGATGTCATCCGTAGTTCTGGTACACTTCTGTTGGATCTACTGCAGGAAGTCCACAATAGCAGTTAAGGTAACAGTATTCAATAACGGGAGATGGATTTGGCATTAAGTCTTTATTGGGTACAACATATGTTCCGACCCATCAGTCTGGGTCTCATTAGGCATATCAATAAAAATGTGTCTAACTACAGATGTTCACTGTCCGCTGCATTGTTGGTATATGTCCATCAAGTTAGATTTAATCCCTAACTTGATGGACATACGTCAGCCGACATTAAAAGTCTGTAGTATATTGATATACTTGATGAGACCCAGAGATCCATCTCCCATTAATTAATATTATATATATATATATATATATATATATATATAATATATATATATATATATATATATATCGAATCTCGGACCGGGCTGCGTGTTGTGTTCTTGAGCAAGGCACTTTATTTCACGTTGCTCCAGTTCACTCAGCTGTAGAAATGAGTTGCGACGTCACTGGTGCCAAGCTGTATCGACCTTTGTCTTTCCCTTGGATAACACTGGTGGCGTGGAGAGGGGAGGCTGGTATGCATGGGCGACTGCTGGTCTTCCATAAACAACCTTGCCCAGACTGTGTCTAGGAGGGTAACTTTCTAGGTGCAATCCTATGGTCATTCATGACCGAAGGGGGTCTTAAAAAAAAAAATATATATATATATATATAAACATTGCAGCGTGAAGGTGTTTATAAGCCATTTAAGAAACACACAAAAGCCGTTCGATTCACTCCAACATTTAAGTTTAATTGTCAAAATATATTTTTCCTCGCTAAAATCCGCGACCTGTTCACTGACAAAGTCCGTGCTGCACGGGCTTTGTCAGTGAACAGGTCGCGGATTTTAGCGAGGAAAAAATATTTTGACAAATTAAACTTAAATGTTGGAGTGAATCGAACGGCTTTTGTGTGTTCTTAATGGCTATAAACACCTTCCACGCTGCAATTGTTTTCGTTTCAGCACACGATCTCAGATCAAATTACTTGCTATGCGAGTACATCTCCGTAATATATATATATATATATTCAAAGAGAGTGGAGTCTGTTCTGCTGTTCGGGGCTGGAACATGGACACTCACTAAAGCATTGAAGAAGCAGTTGGTCGGATGTTATACGGGGATGCTTAGAATGGCATTCATTGTCTCCTGGAAGAGTCATGCAACAAACGTTGACTTATACTAGGGACTACCAAAAGTAACATTGCTGAAACAGCATAGAAGGGTGAGGCTAGCTGGACACTGCCTCAGGCATATCAATGAAATTGCTAGCAAGCTAATGCTCTGGCAACCAACGGAAGGAAGAACCAGGAGAGGAAGGAGGAAGACGATTTATATCGACAACTTGCTGGAGGATACTGGTATGGAAGGAGTACAGGAGCTGAAGTCCAATATGAATGATCGAGATGAGTGGGGAAAACGTTTAGGAACAGTCTTGGGGCATCCTGAGGGACGACCTAGATATATACATACATACATACATACATACATACATACATACATACATACATACATACATACATACATACATATATTACAGGACTCCTCTTGCCTATCGTTGATACACATAGTCATTGTCACTGTTTTACCTCTATTTATATACATATTTGATCTTTTCTTATCCTTGCTCATTGAAATGAAAATGCTTAGCTGATGAGAACTAAAAAGTTAGAAACTCGTCGCTTGCTTTTAATAGTTGTCTTGAAGGGCAAGTTACCTTAACTGCATTACTAAAATGGAATTAAAACACAGTACAAATTTTTAAAAAACTCTTATAAATATTAAGCACTTTATGATTGTCTGATATTTATGGAGTGGTGAAATGTGAAAGCTGTTTTTAACTTTTAAACGCTTCTAGCAGGGGATTTTTCTATCCCTTTTGTAAGAATAATCTTTGGTAAATATAGTTTTCAAGGCAATATGTTACATATAACTTGTTTGATAACAGGTTCTGAAAGCTGGCCGGAACGAAGCCACTGGTTTCTCTTATCAGAATTACGAAAATAGATCCATTTTTCAACACCAATTACAATTCAACACCAGAAACGAGTATCTCAAAGATTTTCCAGCGTTTGTTTGCAAATGTTCACACGTTATTGAAAGCGGTCATTGATCAGTTCATGGGGGATTTCTCGACAACGTCACTTCACAAGACCAAGCTTATGGAGGTATTGATTGATAGTGCTTTGAGAAGGTTGATTATTGGTTGATAATGTACAGGTGCTTATGCTTGACTGTTATTCAACCACATCAAGGCCCCACTTCCACAATAGGTCTCTCTGACCTCGATTTATTTGCAAGGCTAATGTCACTTTTCTTAAGAAGTCTAAACCAGATGTGTGCACATGTTCATGGGCCTTCTACATCATTTTAATTGTTTATTTATTTTATTATTTTGTCGCTGCCCTTCAACTTTTCCCTTTTTTCCACAGATAGCATTAAGATGGATCGAATTGCAATTTTCCCCCCACTTATTATCAAAACTGCAAAATAAATAATAAACAATTATTTTTGTACGTTATGTATGGAAATAAAAAATAAATAATTCAGCAACGATTGGACAACAACTTGTATCAAATTAATGATATATCATGGAGATACAAGTTGCCAACAAAATCATCAGTGAAAATCCGAAAAAACATTTGATTCAAACTAGTATATGTCTCAACGCATGCATGCATAAGTTTAATATATGTATGTGTGGGGGAATGTGTATATATCTATATCAGGTTGCTCACGGCCACTTTTGCACGAGGGTCACCTGGGGAGGTGGGTTGCTAGAAACTCAGTAGAATAAAAGCAGTACCGCACAAAAGTACGGATTGACTTAAAGTAGGATGAGCGTCTATTTATCAATAGTGCGAGGAAATAGAAACACTAGGTTAATGCCCGGCTTGCGTAAGACCATTGGGAATGAGGTAACCCTTAGCTTTTGTTCAGACATGTCTCTAAATTATATGGGCACTAATGAGTCTACAACAAGAACGGGGAGTAAAACTGAGCGAGCCGATCTTCTTTGGAAGGCGTGCAGATTATAAGAAATACAGCCCACTGCCTGTATACATACGCACTGCCAGTGATCTATGATCTCTGCAAAGAGGCAAGGTCTAAGCTTTCAGCTCCAATAGGGAATTGTGCCGAAAGGGAACACGGGACCCATCGATTCTATTTATCCCGAAGAGCATGAAGATGCAACGAATTAGTACTTGTGTCTGAAGATCCCAACTCTCAACCAGATTATAATCATATTCATACTTATAGAGGTGTGTGTGTATGTGTGTGTGTGTGTGTGTGTGTGTGTGTGTACACAGTGCGTCAGCTTTTTTATGGCCATTTGTATGAATTTAAGAAAAGATGCGTAATTCATCAAAGAAAAGCTATATTTGAAAACAAATTGATAGAAATAACCTTGAGAATCCTTTTATCACACCTACTCAATAACTCCACCGTTGGCATCAATGGCTGTTTCAATACGTAGTCGGAAGCGTTGACGTGTGCGAATCATATGACCTTTATCAATTTTAGACATAGTGACGGTTATGGCGAACTTGTGAGATTCTATGAGGTTATGGGGGTGTTGATTGGCCTCTCTCTCGACTAAGCCTCCATATGTAATAGTCCAGTGGTTTGAGCTCTGGTGAGCTAGGAGGTCACGTGTCTGGGAGAACATGATCATGGAGATTGGCAGGCATCAACGCTTGGGTTGCCCTAGCCTTATTAGACGCCACAGAGTCTTGTTGGAAAGCGTACTGTCTTTCACTGCATGCACAGTCTATCTAGAGCCTCGCAACTTTCTCTAACACCTCTGTCTAGACAATGGCATTGACTTTTAAGCGCTTTGAAAAAAAAGTTAGGAGGCATGACTTCTACCTCGTAACTGACGGCTCCCAGATCTATCATAATTACTGGGAACTTAGTACGCATGAGCGTTGAAACCTCGTTCGGACCTCTGCATAACCATCCGTTTACATTTTGGTCTAGATCGGAGAAAAACCATAGGAGAGAAACCAAAGCATTCTAGCCTCTTTGTGCTTTAATTTGTTTATCACGCTCTTTGCACAGATAGAATGATTCTCTATTGTCACATCCGTTGTAAGTTGACTCTACACATATATGTATGCATATATGTGTATGCATATATATATATATATATATATATACACATATACATACATATACATATATACACATATACTTATATAACTATATAAATATATATATATACATATATATATACACGCGCACACATATATATATATATACATATGTAGTATATCTATGTGTGTTTATATACCTATATACATGCATACATGCTTACATACATGCTTACATACACACACACACATACATACATACATGCATACATACATACATACATACATACATGCATACATACATACATACATACATACATACATACATACATACATACATACATACATACATACATACATACATACGTACATACATATATTGATTTACCACTTAATAATGGCAAGATTTTTATCTCTAGCCAGGAGCTTACTGGAATGATTTTTCTGCAACAAATTCCCCATGGCAAAATAAATATTCAAAACTCTTTTTTCCCCTACATATTTGATTTTCGGTTGACTATTATTTCTTTTTTCTCTTTGTTTCTTGTGATTCATTATGTCATTGTTTTAATGTCATCTTATATCTGTCAGAACGTTGAGATAAATATTTCCTCTCACTCTATGGAATGAGGCAAAATCGCTAAGTACTTTGTTTCACAATGTTGACTGAGATCAAATGACTAAGTAAACCGTTTTATCCGGCGGATTCAAAGAACTGATATTTGTTCCGGTTCTTTACGGTGTTCAAAACCCATGAATAACTTTATCTTTCAACCTTCTAGGATCTATAAAATATATTACCAGTCCATAGCGGTAGGTAGGAAGATTTATCAGAGTGTCCTACAAGATACTTTCCCAACTATTTACGCTGCGTGTGCCTTATGTAGGTGTGGTGAATTTGTCTTTATGCTAATAAGATGATATCTTGTAAAAATGGAAAAATATACGAAGGACAGCAACGGAAAAACTCCACTGCATTCTCAAATAAGAATTTTTTGACAACCACAAGGAACAAAGATCGTTCACCGAGTTGTTAGCGCATGAAATGAAGCAAGCAACTTCACAGCATTAAATGAGATGGCTAAGTACACTGTTAGCTGGGGTAAGCAATGGATACATACATACATACATACATACATACATACATACATACATACATACATACACAAACACACTCACACACACATACATATATATATAGTAAAACCTTGCAGTACGAGTGCCCCATTGTGCGAGTAATTTGCTGTACGAGCTGAGACTTGTATGAATTTTTGTCTTGAAATACGAGCAGAAATCTGCAGTACGAGCACACAAATCGTCCCATCTTTAAGGTAATTCAGTTAATAAAACCAGTTTACATATTTCTTTTGCATCCTCTTTTCTATAATTGTCATTTTACTTGTAACTACACATTTTCTGTTTTAAAACCCGTAAAAAATTATTTTGGGGTGGTTTTGGGAGATTAATTATACTTCAGTTAATTCCAACGGGGAAAATTTATTTGTGAAACGAGTAAATCGCACGACGAGCTCGGTCATGGAACGAATTAAACTCGTACAGCAAGGTATACAGGGGTTGGACAAAATAATGGAAACACCTAGCATCATACCTTCATAATTTTAATATATCTATAAAACTACCAAAAGCTTGTTCATTTTTATGGGTTTATTTATTTATTGTTAGTGTTGTTTAGTATGCTTTGCTAAAACTACTGTTTCTTTTCAGATATCATCAGAAAAAAGGTAATTAAAATTCATTAAAATGGCAGATCTATCGGACTTTGAAAGAGTTAAATTGTTGGTGCTCGTATGGCAGGCGCCAGCGTAACGAAAATAGCCGAAATATTTGGTGTATCAAGAAGTTACTGTCTCGAAAGTAATGACAGCCTTTGAGAAAGAGGGAAAAACCTCCTTGTTGAAACAAAACTCCGGAAGAAAACCAGAACTTTCAGATAGAAACCGTTGGACTCTTACACGAATTGTTAGAAAGGATCACAAAAGTACAGCTCCCAAAATTACTGCAGAGCTTAATGACCACCTCGAGAACCCAGTTTCCACAAAAACTGTTCGCCGGGAGCTGCACAAAGCCGGATTTCACAGGAGGGCTGCAATCAGAAAACCACTACTTTCAAAAACCAACGTTGCAAAGTGTTTAGAGTGGAGTAAAAGCCTACAGAATTGGTCTCTAGAAAAGTGCGAGAATGTTACTTTCTCGAACGAGTCATCCTATATCTTATTTCCAACCACCGGCCGAGTATATCTGTGGAGACTGCATTCTTCCAACTGTTAAACATGGAGGAGGATCTGTGATGATCTGGATTATTATATCTTGGAAATCCGCCGGCCCTTCATGGTAGAAATAATAGTCAAGACTATTTAAGCATTTTATCTGATCGAATTCCGGAGGGAAACGCAATCTTTCGGGATGATAATGCACCAATTCACTCAGCTAAAGTTGTTGCTGAATGGCGCGAGGAACATTCTAGTGAAGTTGAACATTTTATTTGGTCACCACATTCCTCAGATCTCAACGTTATTGAACATTTATGGTGCATTTTAGAAAAACAAGTAAGGAGTCGTTATCCTCCACCATCATCACTACAAGAACTGGAAACTGTTTTAGCTGAAGAATGGACAAAAAATCCTTTTGAAACAATCCAAACTTCATACGAGTCCACACCTCGTAGAATTCAAGCTGAAATTACTGCCAAAGGCGGTCCTACGCCATATAAAAAAAAATTGTTTGAAATTTTAAGGTGTTTCCATTATTTGGTCCAACCCCTGTATATATATATATATATATATATATATATATACGCACATGTCAATATCACCAATAAAAACCGCACAAAAACTATATAAAATTGAACTAGCTGGGGTTTCTCGTATATTACATTTATTCCGCCATTTCTCAAGCTGTGCATTAACAACTTAAGGAGTTGCAAGGTAATCCTGAGTATCTGAATGTAACATGGATTTTGGGAGGCTATTATCAATATATTTGCATACAAGATGCATTCCAGAAGTTTTAAGGCTTTTACAGGAGACATATTTATTAATTTCAGAGATTCACAAAACTCTAATCTCCTTCAAAGTAAGAACTTCTGACCTTAATGCTCTTCAATTGTTGTAGCACTCCAGCCCCTTCGTGGAGTCCCATGGTAGTCCTCTAAAGTGAAGATGTCAAGGACCCTTGTCACAGTCTTCATCGTTTCCTTCAGCTTGGGGAACAACCAAATGCGAGAGGGAGCAAGATCTGGATTGCAGGGAGGGTGAAGGAGAGTTTTGATGCTTATCTCTATCAAGTACTTGGTTGCCAGGCTAGAACTGTGGATTGGTGCATTGTCCTGGAACAGGTGTACTGGCCTTTTTCGGAGAAATCTTTTCCTGAACTCCCTCAGAACCTCAATAAAATACTCTTTGTTGATCGTCTGACCAGAGGAAATTCAATGGATACAGAAGATACCTTTGCTGTCGAAAAATAGGATTATCATGAACTTCCCAGTGGACATGCTTTGTTTGGCCGCTTGTACCAACGAAAAGCGGATGTTTGGCTCATACAAGTTAATTTCCAAGTAGTCTGGATCACTTCATAAATAGTATGTTGCAATTTTGCCCACTTAAGCACAACACTTTATAACATAGGGAGTTTCTAAACGCCCCGATTGCGTTCTGCAAACTAGTCAGCTGTGACAAGCAATGCTTAATAGGATGTGTTCAAAGTGTTGATACAGCTGTAGCCTTAAGTCCAGAAACACAAAAGTTAGCAGGTCAGTTTATTAGATGTATAGTAAGGAGCACTCCGTCGGTTACGACGACGTGGGTCCCAGCTGATACGATCAACGGAACAGCCTGCTCGTGAAATTAACGTGCAAGTTGCTGAGCACTCCACAGAAACGTGTACCTTAACGCAGTTCTCAGAGAGATTCAGCGTGACACAGAGTGTGACAAGGTTGGCCTTTTGAAATACAAGTACTACTAATTTTTGCCAGCTGAGTGGACTGGAGTAACGGAAAATAAAGTGTCTTGCTCAAGGACATAACGCGTCGCCGGGAATAGAACTTACGACCTCATGATCGTGTGCCGAATGCCCTAACTACTAAACCACGCGCTTGATGTATAGTAATGATATATCAAAATTACAATAATCTGGGCTAGTTATAACTGCTTCTCCTAAAATAATCTCAATACTTGTGGAATGAACCTTTTATGTGTGTGTGTGTGTGTGCGTGTGTGTGTGTATGTGTGTACGAATGTATATATATATACATATATACATACATACATATATATGTATGTATTTATGTATGTATGTATGTACAACCTGTTGCATGGTCGGGTCGTCGGTGACTAAACCGGCAACCCCACCAAGCTTGCTTAGTGAGGAGGGTGTTTATTGGACACCCTGCGGGATGAAAAACAAAACCCGTCAAAGGGCAGAGGAACTCTTGAGAATCAACGGCCATCCAATAAATGTCTTAAGGCTGTATCATGCGCGGGT
This sequence comes from Octopus sinensis, assembly GCF_006345805.1. NCBI lineage: Eukaryota > Metazoa > Mollusca > Cephalopoda > Octopoda > Octopodidae > Octopus > Octopus sinensis. Next base: position 101,149,670 of record NC_042998.1, on the reverse strand, counting down.
ACATAGAAATAATCGGACTGAATACCCGATCGCGCAGTTAAACCATTGGGAGTGAAGGACTCCTAGCCTTTGTTAGGGTATCCTTCTAGGAGAAGTAACTCAGGTAACTGGGATAACTCCGACATAAAACCTGCGGCTCAGTGGTTACCGATGATGTTGACTTGTTCTTCTTTTCGGATTATGGCTGCTGTTGCTTAGTGAGTGGGATTGACTCAGTGCACAGCCTTTCCTCACTTTAAAAAGAAATCTTCTTGCACAGGCATTGCACGATAACAACATTTGATTTTTTATTTTATTCTTATTATTTACGATTTTTTTATTGCACGATAACAACATTGATTAAGCTTCGTGCAATGGCCATACTCGATAACGAGGGAGCAGCCATCATGTAAGTATGTATGTATGTATGTATGTATGTATGTATGTATGTATCTATGTATCTATGTATGTGTGTGTGTGTGTGTGTGTGTGTATGTATGCGTGCATGCGTGTGTGTGTTTATGTGAGCTTGGAAGGATATATTATCCGGACAGATACCGTATTAGCTCTCAGTTAATTTCCAGTTAACGGCTAACTACTTAGATCGGTATTTAACATCTCTGACTACTATTTGTTGCTAGTCACTCCAGGAATTCCGTGTACCCTTTGCTGGACGGTAAAACTTGTCTGGAGTATATATTATCATTAATAATTTAAAAAATGTGGAGATTTGTATATCCATCAAGAATGATCAAATAGATGAACTCTGATGACGTTTCACCGACAATCAGGCAATGTTACATTTGCAACTGTGAGTTGTCGCTGCAGCGGAAACACATTGGGTCATTATAATGTATTCTTTTAGTCTTTTATTCGTCTGAGTTATTTAACTGCGGCCATGCTGAAGCATCGCCTTTAGTCAAACAAATTGATCCCAGTATTTATTCTTAGTAAGCCTAGTACTCATTCTATCGGACTCTTTTGCCGTGCTGCTAGGTTACGGGGACGTAAGCACACCAACATCGGTTGTCAAGTTTTGGTGGCGGGACAAACAGACGCACAAACATATATACATATATATATATATATATATATATATATATACATACATACATACATACATACATACATACAGACATACATACATACGGCAGGCTTTTTACAGTTTCCGTCTACCAAATCTACTCACAAGGATTTGGTCGGTCTTAGGCTATAGTAGAAGACACTTGCCCAAGGTGCCACGCAGTGGAACTGAACCCTAAACCATGTATAAAATTATGAAATAAATTCTGTGGATTTACAAGTCTCCATAGCCTTTATCATTAATTATTTATATATATATATATATATATATATAGACACTGTTGTTGTACATCTTTTCTGACTATCAAAAAAACAATAGCAGTGAACTCAACATCAAATGTTGAATGAGGGAAGATGACAGTGTATGTTTATCTCGATCACGAGAAAAATTAGGAAAAGATGGGAAAGGGACTGAGGAGAAAGAGAATGATGATGATGATGATGATGATGATGATGATGATGATGAAGGAGGAGGAGGAGGAGAAGAAGAAGAAGAAGAAGAAGAAGAAGAAGAAGAAGAAGAAGAAGAAGAAGAAGAAGAAGAAGAAGAAGAAGAAGAAGAAGAAGAAGAAGAAGAAGAAGAAGAAGAATGAGAAGAATGAGGAGGAGGACGATCTGGTGTTAAGTGTAGTCGAACAAAGAGAAAGTATTTTAGCTCGTCTTTTCTTTTCATCGCCCAACAAAAACGCGAAGGCGTTGACAAAGTGTGTCAAACCTCAATATATATATCTCTGAAGACTAAAAGATGAATATAAAATAAGTCATTAAGTCTAAAATGGAAGATAAGTCTAAGATAGGTGTAAGAATTATCTGATATATTTGACTACATAAGGCACAGTAGGGAGTGAAATCATGTTATGGCGCCTCCACTTTTGCGCTAGGAGAATTATGTATGTTCTGGAAACTTATGCTTTAGCTAAGTTCTAGAACATTTCATTATTTATTTTGTATGCTACATTAGACTGTTGGTGTTTTGTTTGTATTTAAATATTATTACAGCTTCCATTTTTATTCTTCTCATACTTTCTAGAATTCGGTGTAAAATTGGAGTACTGTGAACTGTTTATTATGAACTCTTTTTTCGTGTACTGTAAACCTGTATAATAATAAATCCTTATAAATACCTGGTCAGAAATATGAACAAACAGGTAGAGACATACAGACATACATGGACAGACTGATAGTTGGATAGATAATTATCCCTTATGTGGGATACTCCAGTACCGCATTATAAATATTATCAACTGACTAAACGTGACTGATATTTCACGTTCCTGAATCTCCAAATCAAAATATTCGCGTTCAAAGCGAACCCTAAAATTTTTAATGCTGTATTCTAGTATAGCCACAGTTCAGTTAATCAGATCAGCAAAAGAATATAGTGTTTGAGTTCGTACGTATATTTATGTATGTGCCCGCGCG
>NC_042998.1:101139686-101142186 GCF_006345805.1 Octopus sinensis | reverse complement strand
CATCCTAGCTCTGACAGCACATCCTTCGTGTTTGGCGTTGAAGTGTTGGTCGAGGGCCAACCTCGCCGCCAAAACGTCGGATGCGATGCCGCTTCTAATTGCCTCTTCTAGCTTCTTAACTAGCTCACCCTCTACTCTATTTCTATCTATGGCTAGTGCTTTGCTGTACCTAATCGCTTCTGCTTTTACTGCTCTCTTGAGGGCAAACCACCATTTGTTGTTGATGATGGCTCCCGTCAAAGCCCTCTTTACTAGTGTGCTAATCCGGTCTCTAAAAACTTGTCTGGACGGGAATGATGCGTTCAGTTTCCAGTACCCAGGACCTGTCTATGTGCCTTATCTAAGTCTAGCGTACACGTCACCAATTTGTGATCCGTGTAGCTGACTGTGTGGAATTGTGGACATCCTAAGTTATCCTTGTCTACTGTCCTACACAGTATCCTATCTAGATACGATCTCGACGACCCACTGCGGTTGCTCCATGTCCACGTTGGTGCATTTGGGTGGTCGAGTCGGTACCTGTCAGACAGTTGGAATCGTCTGAGCAGGTCTCTGAGGCATTTGCATCCCCTTCTGTTTCTGTCTCTACCCACGTAGTCTACATGCGTGTCCAAGGTAGCATTCCAATCCCCCACTAAGAGTAAAGGACGAGACGTTCCCAAGAATACTTCTAGACGTCGAAAGAAATCCGCCCGACCTGTTAAGGGCGGTGCGTAGACTGATACGAGTCGAAAAGCGCACCCATTGCTGCCGTCAACATCCAGAACGATCAGTCTACCCTCCGGGTCTACGAATATCGTCTTGACTTCGAGATCCAGGCTCTTGTGAAAAAGTACCGTGGTGCCACTACCGCCCATCCTCGGCAGACAGGGAGCGAAATAAATGTTAAACTGTCCGCCAAACATGGACTTTAGGGCCCGTGGCTCGTGGAGTCTGGTCTCACTTATGGCTATGATTCCCAAATCATGTGACTTGATGTCATTTAGGAGGTATCCTTGTTTCCAAGGAGACCCCAAGCCACGCGCATTCACACAACCAATCTTGACCATGATCTATTGGGGGGTGTGTGCTTTAAAACACACAAATGAAAGTACAGAGAGTTACTTGTGTCGAAAGTTTTGGCTTCCTCGTTCTTTGATGTGTCTTCGAGGAGGTTTCTATATAGTTTTTGGGACAGATATTTCTGGAAACCCCCTACAGCATTTGGGAAGAGGGCTTTGAGTTTGTGGTGTTGTGTTTGTGTGATGTGTGTAGTATTTGATGTGTTTGGGTGGTGTAGTGCGTGGATGATTGCTATTTTTAAAGTCATCTTCACAAATGTTGTGTATCCTGTGATGTACTCCATTAGTTTGGAGTCTTTTGTGTCTATCGCTGATAGCATTGTTTTTGTGGTGTTGGTGCTTGTTTTGTTGTGTATGGAGTTTTCAGGGTTCAGGTATCTCCCTGCTTTGGTTGCGATTTTTGTTTGGTTTTTCTTGATCTTTTTCTTTTACCCCCTGTGGCTATTTGCCATTCTGTCGAACTTTCATCGTTAGATGAAAAGTCTGACGAATCAGCAGGGGGCAAGGGTAAAGCGTCTGGGTGTGTTTGTGCGGTTGTAGATATTGTTGTGGTGCGCGGGGAGGGTGTTGCTGGGGGGTTTGTTGTGGTTATTGTCTCTCCTACATCCTTGGTGCTTGTCTTCTTCGTTTTTATTCTTGGTGTTGGAATTGGTTTATTGTTGTTGGTGGTGATGATTCTGTTCTTGGCGCTGGTGTTGGTGTTGTTGGTTGGGTTGGCTTGTTCTTTGTTGTTTTTCCTGCATTTCCGCATACAGCTTCTTGACTAGCTGTCCATATTGTGGTGTGGGCAATAATCCTGGCTTTTGTGATTTTTCCTGTGGCTGTTGTTGTTGTTGTAATTTTGCGGCAGATTTGCACTCCTTTTTGAGGTGTGCCTCACTGCCACATGTATAGCATCGTGGCCTTCTGCCCTCGACTACTACGTAAACTTGCGGCCATCCTCAAGATGTACGTTGGGGGATTTTTATTATGTCCTCTTGACTTATGTGGAAGAGGAACTCTATTCTCTTCCCAGCCAGTCCTTGTTTTCCGAAACACCGATATCTAGGATGTTTAAGTCCTCCATTTCGGATGTTAAGGCGGATGTAATCCACAGTGTTGTAGTCACTTGGGGGACACCACTGATAATGACTTTCGTCACCTTCTGGCCGAGGTAACTCGGTGTCAACGTTAGTTCATCAGAATGAAGGGTTATCGTTGAGAATTTCTTCGCCAACTCTTCATTCTGAAAAACCACCTGTACGTGTGCGAACTTGTTCGCCCAAGTCACACAATCCTTGTATCCCCAGATGGGGCGTAAGCACTTTTCGACTTGTCTGTGCTTGCCTTTTCTGGACTTTTTGTTTCTTTATTTGTGATTTTATATACAATTGTCTTTTTTCTCCTCATTCAGTATGTGCTGAGGTATGTGTAAGAGTATTTTTCCGTTTTGATTTGTA
>NC_042998.1:101104686-101132186 GCF_006345805.1 Octopus sinensis | reverse complement strand
AAAACCAAAGCAATAAACAAGTGAAAAATATACGAAATAAATATTTACCCATGTACTAAATTTAGTTTCGGCTGTTATTTTCCGCAAGGAAAAGTGCAGCCATCATCAGCATGGTCCCATATAAAATGTAATTTGCTGTACTAAATGCCAACACGATACCGAAATATCGCGTGCATGGAGTACGGCCTATTACATTTGAAATATATATTTCAAATGTCTTTACTTTTGGCGCGATGAGACCCGAAAAACTAGCCTGCAGCTAATAGTTAGCAGCAGTTAATTTATCGGTTAGAGAACAAATATTTATGTAAAATTAAATTTAGGGTAAAAATTGATATTTATGGCTGTGTGGTAAGTAGCTTGCTAACCAACCACATGGTTCCGGGTTCAGTCCCACTGCGTGGCATCTTGGGCAAGTGTCTTCTGCTATAGCCCCGGGCCGACCAATGCCTTGTGAGTGGATTTGGTAGACGGAAACTGAAAGAAGCCTGTCGTATATGTATATATATATATGTATGTGTATGTGTGTGTGTGTGTTTGTGTGTCTGTGTTTGCCCCCCTAGCATTGCTTGACAACCGATGCTGGTGTGTTTACGTCCCTGTCACTTAGCGGTTCGGCAAAAGAGACCGATAGAATAAGTACTGGGCTTACAAAGAATAAGTTCCGGGGTCGATTTCCTCGACTAAAAAGGCGGTGCTCCAGCATGGCCGCAGTCAAATGACTGAAACAAGTAAAAGAGTAAAAGAGTAATACCAATTTAGGACTGAACACGAAAATTATATTTAAAAGAGAGAAAAAATTCTAAAAAGCGAAAAAAACATTTTTTGCGACGTATAGACTGCATTTTGAAGTGTTCAAAGTATTCGAACTTGAGGCGTAAGATGAATATAGGGTTTATTCAACTTTTATGCATTTTGATGATTCTGGGTAGCGTTGTGAACCAGCTTCCACACCCATCGAAACTTATTCTAAATACGTAAACCATACTCACCTCCTCTAACCTTCTACCTATTGAACCATCTGTAACTTCATTTTACCATCCATGCATTGTTTATCTTCTTCTCGCTACTCTTTCTAAAACACTTCTACTCCCTGCCCTCGTGTATATGGCTCTCTATAAGATCATTCCGTAATTGACTCTCATTATGAAAACGCAGTAAATGTAAATCTCTCTAATACTTTACTTTTCCCTAAAGAAGGAGGCGGTGTCCAATAATGAATATAATATAATTTGACTGGATAACTGGACACCCAGAAACGGCCGTCAGATTATTAATACTCAAGCCTTTTATATTTTACATTTTTCTGAACTCTTAACTTTCTCTCTAGTTCTTTGGTATATTTTTTTATTCTGTAAGTCGACTTATATATGTATTTATATTTCCGATATATTTTTTATGTATTTATATATTTTTAATGTATTTATATATTTTTAATGTATAGATAAATCTATATATTTTTATTATATTTATATTTCTATATACTTTTAATATGTTTGATATATTAAATATATCTTTTAAAATGTATGCATATTGGGTCTATGGTTGAATATATGTATTATATGTGAATTGATTTGCCTAATTTGATTCTCATTTCTCTCTCTCTCTCTCTCTCTCTCTCTCTCTCTCTCTCTCTCTCTCTCTTCATATATAAATATATGTGTGTGTGTGTGTATGTGTGTGTGTGGTGTGTGTGTGTGTTTGTGTGTGTGTGTGGTATGGTGTGTGTGTGTGTGTGGTGTGCGCGTATTATTCACTAGTGTTTAACACAAGTGAACATAAAATGTATGTATTTTTATACAAATACAAAACTTCAACTAAATTTGTCTGAAGATTTGTGGTTCGTGCCTCATAATGGTCAAAACACGTGTATCTTAAATAGTTTAATCTACCAATCTGAAATAGGATAGGACGACTTGGCAAAATTCCTCATCTTTTCTACTCGCTAACAATCATTGTAGAATGTTTAATTCCTACAATGCAAGCTATTGAAGCTTGCTTCTTAATTATACAAGGCTTTCTCGATGCAGTACTTAACCATGCTGCCTATTTAAGTTTGAGTCAGAGAGAACAAAGTGCTGCAATTATTAATGCGGTGTAACACTGTATATTACAGGATACGAATTATCTCCCCTTCTGTTAGTTGAGGAACATTAACTGTGTTGCCTCTACCTAATACGACATCAATCTCATTACCAGTATCAGCCACATTTTTCATTCCTCCAGTGATCGATAAAATAAAGTACCAACAAAGTACTCGGGTTGATTTAATCACAAACTACTCTCAGATTATTGGCATTGTATTAATGTCAAAAATTATAAGTGTTAGAAAATGAGGTTAGTGAATAGCTGAGGTGGTAGAGCGATGGACAAAATGCCTTCAAGCACTTGGTTGCCTCTCATTAGGTTATGAGTGCAAATAACACCCAAGTCGACTTTGTCTTTCATCCTTCTGAGTTTGGAAAAATAATACGCAATTTCTAGGGTTTATAAGTCACCTGAATCCTCCCCCTAAAGTGATGTTCCATTTTAATGATGTTAGAAATCCCCATTAGTACTTTCACTTCTAAATCCTTCAAACTTTCCTTTAGATGTAATTAGTGGCAATTAGTCTGTGTAAAACAGGGTTTGCTTCTTTTTCTATTTGAATATGAAACTACAAGTAAAATGCACGTCGGCCGTCTCAACAAAAACAAAGTCAACAAATTTTGGCAGCAAGTTTTCCCAACATTGCAGGAATCACTAATTGCCTGGATTCGACCTTAATTGGGCAATTATACGACATAAACTTAACATTAAAACACCAGCATCTTACAAACCTTGATGACGCTTTAATAAATAGTTTTGCTGGAATGAGTTAGTTTAAAAAATGGCTTTAACAGAATTTATTGAACAAGGTCGTGGTCATTCAAATTTATTACAGGCTATCGAATAACCAGCCGTAAAGTCAGCTTATTCAAAAGTTATCAACGTCACAATTGTATGTCTATGACCAAAATCTGAGTGACACCTAGCTGCTATAGGTAATATAAAATATGCGAATAAGTTGTATATTGTAGCATAAGAGAAATTCCTGTCGCTTTATAGTAGTGAGTTCTTGACAGAAAAAGTTACATTACTTTAAATAGACTAGTTTGCATTGTGCCTCGAGATAGAGCAGAGAATCTATCATTCGTGCGACAGAAATCGGAAATAACTGACTATCTCTTGCAAGAGACAGCTTATCGTTAACCAGTTATATAGTCGTATCGCTAAATGCTGTGTGTTTAGATTCCCTTGCACCACATTTCTAGCTAATAATATCTATTAATTCTTTTTTAAGCCTGCTTGCCTTTGGCTATTTTCTGAGATTTAATAGCTTGTTTTATGATTTTCAACGATCTATAATTAGTGTATTTGTTCGAGTCACTTGAAAGGTTTTCTCGCTTTGGTAACTACAGCTAAATGTTATACATCGTAGGTTAATTGGCTAAAAACAAATTGAGGTTTATGGTAGAAATGTCATCATTACCCTTATTTATTTCATGGCATTCTTCGAACATTTAGAATTCTTTTCTTTTTACTTAATCCTTCATTTACTATTTTGCTAAAAATTTTCTAATTAAAGTATCAGATGTTCCATAATTTTCCGTTATATTTAGTAGTGTTGTATAGTGTTATAGTATATGTCATAGGATTATATAGTGTTTTGTCGTGTATTGTAACGACATATGTTATTACGTTGTATATAATAATGTTGTATAATGTTCTAAGATCCTCTTTGGTCTGAGATTTCTGTACCCAGGAAGTTCTTCTCCGCGACGCAGGTTTGGGAAAGATTTTAGGAAGTAGAGATTAACAGTCGCCCATCCATGGACGACTGTTAGTCTCTTCTTTCTACGACTTCGAAATTGCTCGGTGAATAGCTGCTACTTGAACGAGTTTTCTATTTCTGATTTTTATTGTATCAGTAGACGTTTTAAATAGAATCTACAAGCGGTTCGAGTTTTGTTTTCCTCTTGTTTTTACTGTTGTCGATGGTTTTAATATTTCTATTCTTATTTTTATTATAATTTGTCTAGGTGCTTATCCTGTGTCCTTTGCCTTGCTTATTGCTGCCTCTTCCAGGTGGTTTCTTCTTTTATTCTTGGGGGTAGTAGCAACTTCTTTGCTGCTAGTTCTGTTTTCTCCGCCGTTGCTTTTGACAATTGATGTTGGGGCCATTTAGGGTCTGTATGCTTTCTTGACATCATGCTTAGTCACAGCATTGATTTCTTCGTTCTGGTCTTTTACAGATTCTGGGTTGCTACATTCTTTGCTTGAGCTTGCTTCATATCCATGCTGCATCAAGCTGACCAGCAAACATATGTATGACTTTTTAAGGGCATAAGAATCAATGAATTCGCTCATTTTTCTCTCTATTTGTGCCATTGTTCTATGGAAACCATGGCACTCTAATGCCTTTGCAGTCAAATTATTGGATGGATCGCCTTCTGCCAATTTCCATGCCATTAAAATCAAACGTATTTTTCCATTTACCAGTTTCTCTTCGGCTTGAATATTTTTTTTTTAATTTCTCCTTCAGTAGTTTGGGCTTTGTTGACAGATTAATCAGACAGATCAATTTTTTTTAGCTCGAAAGGAAACGAAAGTGAAGCGATGTAGGAAGAAAGCTGAATTGTTAAGATAACGAAATTGTCTAATTATTCTTAATTAGTTGCTTATAGTTTTCAAAGAGATTAACAATGGAGTTAAAGAGTGGTTTGTAATGAGATTATAAAGTGAGGTCATAAAAAGAAATGAAAAAAAAACAGACAAGATACATTTTGCTTACCTCATGTCTGTACCTATAAGGAAAAGTTAAAATATGTCATTATGTCTTAGCAATTAAATTTACGATGTAAACTTTGTGCGTTTGTTGAATGAAATGAAACATTAGGTTTTACTTAAATTACGTCTGTCAAAACCAAACATTTTAATATTTCTTATCACGTTTCTTACAACTTACAAAGTACAGTGTAAACGGCATGGATTTGTTTTGTTGGTGGCAAAATAAAAATTTTGCTGAATGAAATAAAAAAGATGCTAATTAACTTTACTAAATGAAGTTTGGTGTGAAAAATATTTCTTATCACGTTTCTTTGTAGGTAAATTTACGAAGTGCACTGTAAACGGCGGGAATCTGTTTATGTTGATGTTGATTGCTAATATTTGTTCTGTTTTTCTTCTTGTTATCTTTTATATACATAATGAGATAAAAAGATGTTAATAAGCTTTACTAAAAGAAGTGAACTATAAAATTAACATTTACTTTAAATCTGCGTCTATAATAACTATTCCTAAATACTTTGTAAATAAACTTAGAAATTACAGTGCACTCATATGGATATGTCAATATTGATGCAATATGCTAATAGATTTTACTATTTAAGATAAGATGGTTACAAATTTATTATGTTTTCTAAATGAAATGAACTATAAAATTTTTAAGACTGTCTATATAATGAGGATTGAAATATTTCTCACTACATTGTAAATAAACTACGAATTGCTGTGAAGATATGTGGACTTGACAATGATAATATAGAATGTTAATAATCTTTACGAGTTGATGGGAGACCGTGGATTTTCTTCACCATTTCATGAGTAGTAGATTTACAGATATATCTACGACTTTCAGTGACTATTAGTAATTGAAGTTACATTAAACCTGAGCAGGGTGAAAGTTTCCAGGGCAGCAAAAAGCATGTGCATACTATACGGTGGTCATACGTATATGTTATGTTGTTTATGTATATATATATTAGGTCCTGGTAGGATATAAAGATAGGTTATTTCCAGGGAAGCACTCAACCCGAATTCTGGGTTATCAACACTGTCGGAATCCAGACTAAACCGAAATTCATCAAGTCTGGAAAATCTTTGTTTCACGACGGTAAAACCGTTGTAGGAGTGCAGTGAATAGTAAACTATTTGGATTATAGTTTTATAGTTTATTCTTTGCCTTATTATTCGGCTGATATATGTATGTATATATATATATATATATATATATATATATGTGTGTGGCAAAGTAATTTATTTTACTAAGCCCTTATATATAATATATATATATATATATATATATATAATATATATATATATATATATTGTATCTGTGTGTGTACATATATAAACATATACTAGTGTGCACATATATATATAAATATATGTGTGTGAGCGTTGTATGATTTTTCTTTGACTTTAATTTAAGTTCTTGAGAGAGTTCAAAGCAGTTTTGTGTTAAGCGAGCTCCCAGTGTTTGTGAATATGTGGTTGGGTTGGTGTGCTGGCTGAACTGTCGATGCTTGCACCCAGATGTGTACATCTATTCACATAAGAATCTCACATGGAGAATTTCTGGAATGTCTTAAAAACATAGCGTCCAACACAGACACGTTGGCATAGAAGACTATTCGTTATCTCGGATAATGAATACTCTCCCCTATAATTTTTTTTATATCCTTGGTTGTGGATAAATGATTTTAACGAAGCGGAGGTAAAGCAATGTATTCACATACGTAACTTTCGACTAACAACATGCGAGACTCCAACGACGAAAGAACCAGGTGTCAGCTATCGTAGATCGTGGAACTATCGAGAAAAATTCCAGTGGAACCAAGTCCAATACCAGATCTACAGAAAGATTGAGAAAACCCCTCGATAGACGACATGAAGAAACTTGAAGAACATTGGGATAAGAAATACACAACATTCTCAAATTATATATATATACGAGTGTTTGTGTATATGTAATCATAACTGTAAACAAAACAACCTCAACTGCATGTTAGTGATTCTCAAATAAAAGGGGAGATAATTTTTAAACTAAGAATTAAGCGTAGTTTAAAACTTAAAGCAAATCTAATTTTCAATGTTTAATGGAAAACTTTTTTTTCTTTATTCGTTCTAAACAATTTATTTATGACTTAAGAACATTTAATTAGTTTCATTTTAACAAGGTGAAATTTTCTGTCATTCCTGCAAAGCTGGTTTCGACATTGATAATTACTTCAGAACAATTTTTATGACAAAACATTCTGCCGAAACCTACTGACGTATTCCAATTGATTAGATTCAAGAACATATGGACGAGAATTTTATAGCGATAGAAACAACTTTTACCATCTACAGTTTTTTTAATTTCAAATCGATGGTGAAAGACAGAAAAATAAGAACGGAAAAAGCTATTTCATATTGTCTGTATTTATAATTGTAAATGTGTGTCTCACATGTATGTGTGTAAATGTATATGTATTAGATATGTGTACGATTTTTTTAGTTTTTTTGTACGTCTTACAAGCCACTTTCGCTTTTTTTAAGTTTTTATAAAATATTATTCTCGTTGTTGTTACTTTCCATCATCAATCGACCTTTTTATAAGCTCCACTTGGAAAGGAAAGTGAGAGCGGAGAGAGAAGTGCTACGTTTCAGTCGATTTGTGAAAAGATGGATGACTGTGGAAAAAATGTTAGAGTGAATGGCTCTACGCTAAGTATGCACATGTAGATTGGGGAGCAGGAGAGAGGGCTCATACTTTTAATGGTCAAAGTAATCCTGGTTCTTTAGGGTTCCTTGATTGGCTCTAGCTGGAGTTACTCCTGTATCAGGAGGACTGCATTATTCATGCTATCAAATACTTTGTATACTGTGTATGCTTTTATCGCGTCCCACTGTCTTTACACTTTCTTTCTCTCCATCCCTTATGTAAATCCCCACACAAATGTTCTTTCTTTGTAATGCTCTTCTATGCCCCAGTGGCTAATAAAAGAAATTATCATATTATGAACTGGCTGAATCGTCAGAGCGTCTAACAAAATGTCTTGTGGTATTTCTCACAACTCTTCACATTGCGATTTCAAATTTTTTTCTGAGGTTAGCTTTGCCGTTAATCTCTCCGAGATGGATGAAATGAAGTATCGTTCAAGCACTAGACTCAATCGTATCGAGTAACCCTATTTCCCCACCATACACACACACACACACACAGATGAATTTTCAGGTCTTGTTCCTATACTAGAAGCACATATATGGAAGTTTATTGGCAGAGTAGTTAGAACGTCAGGTGAGACGCCTTGTGGTATTTGTTCTGGCTTTTCATGTTTTGTGTTCAAATGCCGCCGAGGTTAACTTTACCTTTCATCCGATTACAATCGGTAAAATAAAGCATCGGCTACTTCTACTAACGTTAACACAAAGCCTAATGATAACATAAAATACCATTCAAGTACTAGGGTCGATGTAAGTTCAAGTTCTAGGGCTAAACTCCACATACCGGAAAATTGTAGGCCTTGTAAAAAAAATTAAAAGGAATATTGTTACAAGATCCCTTAGTTCGCAAAAAAAAGAATCTATTATTTTTGAAAGTAGTAGCTTAATGTCTTTAAAGATCGTGCTAAGAAATATGCCTTTGTACATACATACATCCATATAGAAAGAGAGCGCGAGAGAGGACGGACAGTTGCAAACCAAACCAGAAATTATATTACAGATTTCGCAAAAAGTAGTAGTAGTAGTAGTAGTAGTAGTAGTAGTAGTAGTAGTAGTAGTAGTAGTAGCAGCAGCAGTAGCAGTAGTAGTAGTAGTAGTAGTAGTAGTAGTAGTAGTAGTAGTAGTAGTAGTACTTGTTGTTGTTGTACAGTGTCTCTGAAAGGTCGAGCAGGGGTGGCAAATGCAGACATCTCCTCCGTCATATATTACCGTCTGGCTGTCTTGTTTTGTCCCAGTTTACGTCTGACCAAACTGGAGTGCATACTCTTTCATTTTCTGTAAAGGGGAGCGTTTCACTGATCAGGCGTTCCATTTGTTGTCAACAACCGTTCAATGGATCGCTTCCTTGACGGTGAGCAGGTGCGGTCACCGTTTGTTAGACTCGCTCTTCCGCAACTTGTCTTTTTGACTGGTTCAAGCGTAGGCTGAGGCAAGTTGCTTGCCTCCTAGAATTTCGTCTGGTGTTCACAGTCCTCTGTCAGTCGGTCAATACAGTCGATGGAAGTTCCACTCTGGCGTTTCATAGAGGGTTAATGGCAGGTGGATGCGACACGACGTTCTCGGGGAGAATCTGGGCGGCGACAAAAATCAACTGGCAGATCTGTTCCGGAGGACTTTCGAGCCGGAGCACAAAAATAATTTACAGAAATCTCTGACCTTGCAGTGCTACCGAGGAGTATTATCAGTTCGGGATAAACTCATGACACCTCGTCTGATAAGGGTGCACCAAGCACGTGCATTACAATCATATGTGCCCGACATGGTGATCTCATATCAAAATAAACAATGCATGACCTAGCAGGTGGGGCCCAATTAGAATTTTTTCTTCGGGCCAAGTATCCCATCCCATTCAAAATGTCCCTGAATAAGTCATTTAAGGGTGATAAATGAAATCCCCATGTTTCCAGACGTGAATAATTCAAACCCCAAAGATTACCTTCAAATGTAGATGGATTTTGTTTGGCTGTTTTTTGTTTCTTTTTTTTTTTGTGGTGGGGGAGCTTTTTGTTTCTTTCTTCGTCATGTTTGTATTGAACGCTTGCATTAGTACTTCTTAAACATTTTTAACTATTGCCCACTTTCTTTTGCTAACACTTTTTCATTGCCCCACCATACCACGAGTCATCACCCCTCCACTTATTTGCAATGCACACGCGCATGATATCAAGCTAAAGGAGCCTGCTTATTAGTTTGACGTGAACAAGCATCAGCCTATTATAAGCAAATATAATGAGCAAGGTGGTATATATTTCGCTTTTTCTTTACTTATACTCGTTCTGGAATCTATTATTGTTAACATTGTCGTTGTTCATGTGTTATTGTCATTTGTGTAATGATTGTGGCTAACAAACAGTTTATAATAATAATATACTTTCAAATTAATACTTAAATAGGAGACAATGACTGAAAGCACTAAACAGATGAATCTGTCGCCTCCTTTGCTTCCTAGCACCCGTGTGTCATTTTCTTTCATTCGGTATCACCCACTTTGAGAGGCACTGGTTTTCATAAACAGGGGAGATGTTTATTTTCTGTATTCCGTCCGATTGGTGTGGAAAAGATTACATAGGCGCAGGAGTGGCTGTGTGGTAAGTAGCTTGCTAACCAACCACATGGTTCCGGGTTCAGTCCCACTGCGTGGCATCTTGGGCAAGTGCCTTCTACTATAGCCCCGGGCCGACCAATGCCTTGTGAGTGGATTTGGTAGACGGAAACTGAAAGAAGCCTGTCGTATATATGTATATATATATATATATATATATATAAGTGTGTGTGTATATGTTTGTGTGTCTGTGTTTGTACCCCTAGCATTGTTTGACAATCGATGCTGGTGTGTTTATGTCCCCGTCACTTAGCGGTTCGGCAAAAGAGACCGATAGAATAAGTACTGGGCTTACAAAGGATAAGTCCCGGGGTCGATTTGCTCGACTAAAGGCGGTGCTCCAGCATGGCCGCAGTCAAATGACTGAAACAAGTAAAAGAGTAAAGAGTATATGCTAGAACAAACATTTTTTGCTGCTTGACAATTTTGAAAATATTTCTAAGCTTAGCATCCATTTAAGTAATAGTTGAAGGAGTCTCCCACAAAGATGATAGCGAACATTTATGCTCCCTAACGAAAAATTTAACAGATATAAAAATGAAAGACAAACAGAAAAATTGTAATTAAACTAGCAGATTCATTCTTAGTAAATAAGAGACAGCTGTTAAAACGTTAGTTTTCTTAGCAGTGTAAAGGGGGACTCGCTGTACATAGAGCGTTTTCATGAAAAAATGGGAGTACCTTCTTGTTCGAAGAATTCATACAAGAGTGTGCAAAGAGGAAAGGGACTCTAAAAACTACGATTACTCTAATATGCCGCTATATTGAAGGTACAAAAGCACTAAGTAGTGAATAACATGATTTATACTCCTTCGAACTAGGTGAAGCAAAAGGAAGTGTATATCCGACCAACGAAATCGAGGATGGGAAGAGGAACATGCAGATCTAGTAAGCAACATACCCCTGCCAACAAGCTGGTACCGCAAACACAAGGGTCACAACCAGAGAAAGAAATTAGTAGACCAATACCAATGTTGACGCTTAGCTTATCGTTAACTTAGTGACATAGTATGACCAGATGATGAGTGTCGAATTAACACGCAATATGCAAAGACCTGATGCCCCTGAAGACAACAAAGCTATTCCGGAGTTGTACCCAATGTTGCTGTAAAGAGGGACGCAATCAGATTTGTGGTGAAGGGCAGAAACCTCAACTGTTACATGTGTGATAAAAAGAGCTATTTTAAGGCCTTTCTGCTCGGAAAGAAAAAGGCATTAGACAACGACGGAGGCAGCAACAATATCGACAAATTCCAGAAACAGTTATTTCTAAGTTGTATGGATTGTAGCTCAGAGATTTAGCGAAAGAAATCATCTCCACTTCAGTGCTAGGAGCCAGTAACGAAGAAGTTGAGTGGTTCCTTCTCTGGCTACAGCCATCAGCAGCACTGAATCATCTTGAAATGAGCAGAAAGAATTATAGGTTGGCAGGTAAATTATCGGGAACAGCGGGTGTGGAGAAGAAGAAAGAAGATACAGAAAAGAAAAAGGAAATCTAAGCGAAAATGATTACTCACATGGAAAGGATACCATTTGGCTATAGAACTACATGAAATTCACGGTTCTTCTATTGGTCAACAAAGAACTAATGGAACTAACGATGGAAGGAATAAAAAATAAACAATGTTTTGACTAGGAAAGAGATGAGATTTGATTTTGGTTGGGTAACATAAAACTTTCAGTGAAAACCACGCTGTAATTATTTAGAATATATTGCTGACTTCTAGTCATCTTAGAAATTATTATTGTCTGCTTATTTCAATTTGTTCTCTTTTTTGCATGAATTTTGGTTATGGTGACAGAATATTGTGCATTTTATATTCATTTTATCTTCTCTCTTTTTTGTCAATATTTTTTCCTTGTTATATACGATGGAGAGTCAAAAAGTATACGCACTCTTGCCTTTCCAATGTATTTACACAAAAGCAGGGGATAAACAAGTACGCCATTTTTCTATATAGTATCCTTCATTTTCAATGCACTTGGTCAAGCGGTCCACAAGCTTGCGTATTCCCTTCAAGAAGAAGGTTTTTGGTTGGTCGTGCAACCATTTACACACTAATTTCTTCACATTATCCGTAGGAAATCGACGACCTTGTAAACCAACTTTGAAAGGTTCAAAGATATGATAGTTGGAAGGGATGAGATCTGGAATGTAGGCAGGATGTTCCAGCACCCCAAAGCTCAGTTGATTAATGGTTTATAGACGACCCGTGTGTGGGTGTGAATTGTCATGAAGCAACAGGCTTTCTTCGAGAACTGGCTTCGATGTTTGGTGCAAATTGCTGACTTCAATTTGTTGGCCAGCAAAGCACTGTATCTTGCACTGTTGATCGTACACCCCTACTCCAGAGAAATCGGATCACTGCTATTTGTTCTTCCTTGGTGCACATTGCTAGTGGAGCGGCCATGCTTAACTGTAACACCAGAAAGAAGAAGAATGATGCGATCAGGCTCAAACTTCGATCACGTGACCACAAATGTACCAACTATAAATGCGCATGCGCAAAAGGCAGTGTGACAATAATAAAGATATGCTATGACTAAAGTGCAGATAATTTTTGATTTACCCTCGTATATTTTCAGAAATCTAATTCAGATAATTCCATAGCAAATAATCCTTCCTAAAATAGGCACAAGGCTGAAATTTACAAGGAGGAGTCAGTCGACCCCACTATTTGACTAGTATTTATTTCATTGACCCCGAAAGAATGAAAGGAAAAGTTGACTTAGATGACATTTAAACTCAAACCTTAAAGACAAGCAAAATGTCGCTAAGCATTTTGACCGGTATCAGAACGATTCGGCCAGCTCGCTGCCTTTTCATGGTTAATAATAACTAAGTTACTGTCACAAATTCAATACATTCAGCTTTCACAATTTATGCAAAACATTAGTCTGAGTTTATGAAAATAATATCATAAGTAGATGCATGAAAACCTGTAAATCTTAATTGGAAAATATGCGCTTTTTGCAATATACAAAGATAATTTTATATAGATAACATCAGAATGTTATATCTGTTGTGCTTAGCAAAATGGTCAACTAGCTATAGTATTGGGAAATCAAGGTTCGAGTCTTTCGAATCTTCAGTTTCAATCCATTCTTGCTAGCGTTCGATTGTGTTTTCAGATAAGACATTTTATTCTGCATCACCTAGCCATCTAAAATAGCGACAAATTAAGATTATCCCTGGAAATAGTAGACTTATATCATCACCTAATAGGTTAAAAAGCAGAAAAACAAAATTAATCCTGCAAATTGTAGATCTATAAAATCATCTAACAGTTTAAAATAGCTTCACATTAAATCAACTCTGTAGCTTGTAGGCTTATATAGTCACCTAGTAGTCTAAAATAGCTACAAATCAAGATTAGAACTGCAAATAACAGAGATATTTTCATATAACAGTCTATATTGAATAGAGTAATCAGTCAAAGCTTACAATTAGAAATACGTGCGTCACAGATAATGATGTTCATTTTACCGTCTA
Source organism: Octopus sinensis (assembly GCF_006345805.1). NCBI lineage: Eukaryota > Metazoa > Mollusca > Cephalopoda > Octopoda > Octopodidae > Octopus > Octopus sinensis. Next base: position 101,118,582 of record NC_042998.1, on the reverse strand, counting down.
ACCAATTTGCTTTGTTATTAAATTTCATAATTATGAGGTAAACATAATTTCAGCGACATAATAATTAAAGAGTAATTAAAGGTTAACTACACTTCTGATGGTGACAGTGGACAAAGGTATCTCTGCAAACACCAGTTTTACATATTTGTTCGTCTATGTTTCATTGATATACATTGGTCAAAGATAATTTATATGTGAGCATATACGTGCATGTATATATATATATATAATATAAATAGTGCGTGTGCATATACATATATATATATTCTTTGGATCTTTCCTTTTCCTAGGTTTCTGACGAAGAGCTCCGCTCGAAACGTTAACCCCTCCTTCTTTCCTTCTTTCCTGAGCGTCCAATAATACTATACTTGTTCCACGTCCTCGCGTTGCTGTGTTTTCCCTTTGTGTTTTCATGTTTGGATTAACTATATATATATATGTATATATATATATATATATATAATATATATATATATATATATATATATATATATATATATATATATATATATATATATATATATATATATATATAATTGTGCATACTGTTTCCTTTAGAGCACCACATAGATTTTCATAATCCAGTTTGCTTTCTGTATAGTTGTTAACTAAGTAACTGGGTAGTATTACTAGTTATGAACAAATGTACGAAAAATAAGGATAAGCTCACGTTTATGTTTTAAAGTTCCTTCGCACATTTCACCATTATGGTTGTTTGCAACACTTGGCTAAATGTTCTAAATGCATATCGAAGCTCAACCGCAACGGATCCTCATGGAACACTTTTATGTAACAAGTCGCAGATAACAAACGCACTTGGGAACATTAACATAAACTTGATTTTATCCTTATTCTTCATGCATTGACTGCATCATCAGGGCGCTTTAGCTCTTATTTCTAAACACAGGAACACACACGCGCGCGCATACATACATACATACATACGTACGTACGTACGTACATCCATCCATACATACATACATACATACATACATACATACATACATACATACATACATACATGCATATACATATAAAATCACATAAGTAATTTATTTATTATTAAATATAACAGTAATAAATTATTTACATGTGTTTAAGTTACGAAACAATCTGTCGTGATATTAGAATTTTCGTATTGTTAAATAGAATTTCATCAAACTATTTCTCTTCATTTATGACCTTATACATTCCTTGTTTTCTCTCGTATCGTACAATATATTCTATGTTTTGAAGACTGATACATTAAGGAACATTTTTATGAGTACTGCTGAATTACTTAAATCCATCCATCCATCCATCCATCCATCCATCCATCCATACATACATACATACATACATACATACATACATACATACATACATACATACATAGTACTTATTCTATCGGTCCATTTTAGGTAATTAAATAAGACGTAATCAAACCAACGCCGGTTGTTACAGAGACTCAAACTGAAACACAAAAACGCATCAACACACGCATAAATACTCACATACATGTGCACGCGCGCTCTGGTGTGTGCGTGACTCTATGTGTTTGTGTGCGAATGTTTCTCCACACAAATAAACTACACTGGTTTACAAGCAACACTGGTCAATATTTGTGACTGCTTTGTCATTGTTTGTGTCATTTTGTCACAAATGCAGTAAAGTCGTAGTTCTTCGCCTGAGATTTAAAGCCCTTTTGGACAAATCTGTGCTCTGAAGACGCAGCAATATACTTAAAAGGATCGTGATTTTTATCACGTTGTTGGCATCCTTTTTGTCTCGGGAGACAATGGAGTTGTGCATAAACTAATCCAGTCTGGTTTTTACATTTCATATCCTCTCTAGTTTTGCGCAGACCTGGACTAGATGTAAGAAAATCCTGGGTAGCCCAATCGCCAGGATTCCTCTCTCGACCTTGCTGACGTAGTGCAAAGGAGTGCAGAGCATTACGTTTGGCACCAGCTGGGTTGCAGGAGCTGCCGGAAGAGCGTCGAGTTAAACACTAAACCACCTACGGAGCTCCACTCCGGATTTCTTTGAATGTTGTCTCCTTTCCGTAACCTTGGATAGGGGCCCATACCGGGTACTGTCAGCCGGAGCCAGCTGAACCCGGGACTCGTGTCAGGTAGGATCGTCACTCCCTGAAATAGTGAAGAAAATCGCTACCCACTACCTAATAAACATATAAATCAGAAAAAATATACTTGTTTTAAGCACATTTTCAAAAATAATCTTTGGTTGTATTGAGACATGAATAGTGTGTTTTAGTATCAATCAACAGTAAATGATGATTGATGATGTGTCAAAATCGACAATTACGTTAAGTTTTCGCCTTCTTAATAATTTCCACAGAAGCTGGACGTGAACGGGGTGGGACATTATTTCACACGAATATCTAAAACGAGGAATATTTGGAGTGGAATGCTCTAAGAAAATAAGGATACTAACTGAGCCATATTCAATTCATCTTTCTTTTTTTAACATAAGCTCAAGTGTGGCTGTGTGGTAAGAAGTTTTCTTGCCAACCACATGGTTCCGGGTTCAGTCCCACTGCGTGACACTGCGGGCAAGTGTCTTCTACTATAGCCACGAGTTGAACAAAGCCTTATGGTTGAATTTGGTAGGCGGAAACGGAAAAAAGCTGTGTGTGTGTGAGAGAGAGAGAGAGAGAGAGAGAGAGAGAGAGAGAAAGAGAGAGAGAGACTACCTCTTGAAAATCAGTGTTCTTCTGTTTATGTGCCGGTAACTTAGCGGTTCGGCAAAAGATTCCGATAGAATAAATGCCAGTTTCCAAAAATATCGCATATTAAATAAGTTAGTGAGGTCGATTCATTCAACTAAAAATGTTTCAATGCAATGCCCAAGCATGGCCGCAATCTAATGACTGAAACCAGTAAACGTAAAAGGATAAAACCGATAAGAAGGGAATGTTTGCCAAGTGTCGACCTTCGAAAGACAACACTGAGCTACAACAGGCTGATCACACAAAAACCACGCAAAACCACATCCACACTGTCTATATATCTCTAACTTTTTCTATTTGACCGTTATATATTGTATAAATTGCTTCCATGTCATTTTGTTTATCATTCTCTTGTCACATTGCAATAAATTACATATAACCACACACGTAGGTGTCCACAGAGTAAACATCTTATTTGAGGCACACCATTGCATTGCATTGTATATGTGTGCTGTATGTGTGTGTGTAATGTATGTGTGTGTGTAATGTATGTGTGTGTGTGTAATGTATGTGTGCGTGCAGTATGTGTAATGTTTGTGCATCTGCGTTTGTGTGTGTGCGTGTGTGAATAAAGCATTTTTAGTGGCAAAAAATAAAGCTTTTGTAGCCTTTTCGTATTACGTATCTTTAAGTGTGTGTGCATATATGTCAATATGTTAAGGACATGTATGCATACATACATACATACATATATTACAGTTACTGCTCGGTACTAACACTTGCATACACACACACACAATATTTATATAAGCAATACATAAAGATGAAATCGATTGTTCTCTTAAACAGGAACAGCACAGATGTGGCTTTTCAATCTTGCAAGTGAACTACATTCTTTTGTACGGATTTCCTAATGATGGGGGCGTCTTGCAGTAGCTGTTCAGTGAACTTGTCATCTACACTGTCCCATGTCTTCATACCATTATGATTATGACATTTTTCATTGATTGCTTTCCTTTTTCTGGTTACGGCCAACCCATAGTATGCAATACATAATAGTGATGTTCAAAATCAAGCGATGCTTGTACCTAAAGTGAAGAAAGCTTTGCACATGGTCAATCCCACTCTCTGAGCAACGTAGGCATTAGACTACTAAGACGAACTGTTGTACATCATTGAATGTGAAGTAAGGGATTACGGCAGAGTTTTCTTTTTAGAGAAAGGTCTAAGCAAAGACTAGGGATCTGTCACTCCCAGCTTTGGATAGCCTTGATTCTACTGTATTCATCCACCATTTGTCAGGAGTTTTTTTCCTTTTATCCTATGGGGTGTCCAGCGAAAAGCACCTTCCTTACCAAAGAGGCTTTGTAAGGTTACGACTGGTTGTTCAGGGTTACAGTTTTCCAGTTGCAGTAGTACAAAGAGTCACTGAATATATATGCACACTTTATATACATTTACGGATGTGTGTATTGTGGATCTGAGGAGCGTATAAGAGAAACCTGAAATGGATGATTCATGAGTTGAGGCCATTTTCCAATAAAAATAGATTAACTCAGCAGTGATATGAAGTATTTTATTGAATAGTAGCTTTTTTGTTAAATAATAAGTAGGTCTTGCTTGTGTGTGTGTGTTTGTGTATGTACATGAACATATATAAATAAGAATTTTATTTTACATTTAATTGTATTGAGTTCTTGCTGTGTTCTTCTTAATTCATGCTCTGTTCCCTTTAGTGTATGAAGTAAGTTAGTCTTCTCATGTATGTGTGTGTGTGAGTACGTGCGCGGTCGTATGTATGAGTGTGTGTACGGAGAGACAGATTGGTAGATAGAAAGACAGACAAGCAGGCATACATAAATAAATAGGTAAACTAATAGACAGACAGACCGACTGACGCACACTCATGCATACACATTGAGTGACTGATCAGTAGACAGATTGATTGATTGATGTCTCCTTATCAGGTATCCCATCATTATTGCAATGAGCACATGCTGCTTTGAACTACCTCATTGGACAATGGTTCCACCTAGGTTGACATGACATATCTATGTTTTAACATCTCACACATATTATATCCCTGCCCCTCTAAGTTACTTTTTTCCCATCACATTTATCGGGAAGACATCAAGATGTCTAAACTCAACATCAACCGTTTCGATCTCCTTAGACCCTTAGGGTTGCTCTTTTCAGAGTGAAAACAATTAAGTCACATATAATGGTCATAAATGTGTATTCATCACGTTGATTTCATAACCAAAGACAAGACCAAAACTATTTGATACGACAAATCGATTATATCAACATCTGTACTTGACCAGAACTTTATTCTATCGTCCCACTTGAAAGATGAAAGGTAAATTCGATTTCGATGGGATTTCAATTCACCTGATGAAGAACTGTAACTAAATATCGCAAAGCATTTTGTCGGACGTGATGCCAAAGATATGTACATTATTACGCAATACAATGAAATGGGACGGCGGGTTGCAGAATCGGTAGATCGAGAGGCAGAATGCTTTGCAATTATTAGTTTTACCCCTTGGGAACAGCTTTGCGTTAATGGGTAAATTTGCCGTTTTGAGTAAATTTGTCTTTTATCGGATAGTAATAAAACAGTACAAGCCAATCACGAAGATCGATCTAATAGAATATAACCTCTCTCCAAATGTATGTAACAACGTGCCTCTGCTAGAAATCAATAATGCAATGAAACACACATCGTATTACGATTCATCTGGCATACACACACAAAACACACACACTCACAAACATACACAAACACACACACACTCACAAACATACACAAACACACACACACTCACTCAGACATTGCAATTCGCTAATAAGATCGTTAAAGAAGCTTACGTCTTAATTGCGAGGCTGAACAACTAACTTATTCAGAGATTTATATCCACTCTCATTTCCCATAATATTGAGTAGCCAAGTTTACAGCATAAACATATAATATGAACTGAAGCAAAATCTCACAAAGAAAATACATTTACATAAATATTAGAAATAGATCAAGTTTAATTAGAACACTCATCAGCTGAAACTAATTAGTAATGCGATTTTCTTTCTTTTGATTACATTACCTTAGAGAAACTACATTACTTTAGCGAAACAGACATTAATATAACAAAAGTAACAAATAAACCCCATTATTTCCTCTAAAGCTAATTTATTTTTCTACAGCCCAGAATATATACACATAAGTATGAATGTGCGTGTGTGAGAAGAGAGAGAGACACAGTATTTGGGTGTGTAACTGTGAGTGTGTGCTTGCTTATATATATATGTGTGTGTGTGTGTGTGTGTGTATCTATCTAAATATTCATACGTAAATACATATATACATTGAAGCATAGGCAGACAGACAGACAGACAGATAGACAGACGGACAGACAAACAGATAGATAGATAGATAGATAGATAGATAGATAGATAGATAGATAGATAGATAGATAGATAGATAGATAGATAGATAGATAGATAGATAGATAGATAGATAGATAGATAGATAGATAGATCTGCTACTTAACTCTTTTTCACATTATGCCAACTTTATTTCTCCTATCTCTTTTATTGTTACTGAGAGCTGGTATGTGTTTTCCATTGTCTTTTGTATTGACGTTTCACATAATAAGACTATATCATTAAATACCCAATTAAAGAATGCTATACGGTTATATATTCTCCTTATGTTAGTAACAATTAAATAGTGTAAGAAGTGCGGTATGGGTGATTGAATGCATTGATAAAAAATGTTCAATGCGCTGAAGATTAGGAAACATTGGAATATTAGCATTGAATTGATGGCTTGGGGATTTTTTTCATTAGGAATCTCATATAGATAACAGTGGTGCATGTTATAACAATTTTTCTATAGATATTTAGAATGTAATGTATTTCGATACCTCCGTTTTATATGTGCACAGATAGCCGATAGTAAATGTAGTTGTTCGCATGACTTATGTAATATGCTTTCATGAAGCTTTATAGCATTTAAGTTTGTATTGAGTATTCTATATTACACTGAACAATTGTATAGACATACGTTTTAACTAAGAGGCACATTCTTGAATCACACGCTACCGTCTCCCACAGAAAACTATGCTTAACCATGTTGTCAATACAAATATCTCAATCACCACTCTCTTGCAATATTTAAAAATAACACATGGGAAGTGCATTAAAACTTTTCCATTAATGCTATTTTATCAATTATGTTTGCTTTTAAAATATATGTTTTGGACACTTTCAAATGTCTTCCAGTATTATTTCCACACTGAATGGATTCAGATTTTCTCTCTGGTAATCTTTGTTATATATATCATTCCATTGTAGCAATTCAAAATTAGACATTTCTACAGAAACGACACGCAACTAACGCTAGAAGTTTGTGAAAATACAAACGAGTACTGCTCAATATCTTCAAACTAAAATCTCAAAAAACAAAACAATTACTTCGTAAAGCAATTTATTTATACGTCTAAAGAAGACTATTAACAATCCGAAAATAGAATGATGTATTCTATCACCGTTCTGTTTACTGTTAATTTAACCTTCTTTGAGTTTTGGTACAAAATAGAAATACTTCGATGGGACTAAGGTCAATTTCGATATAATTATATTTTTTATAAAAGTATTTTTATTGAAGTCTGAGCAGGACAAAATAAATCAATTTATTTTTCAGTGTCGATAATTAAACTATCTTTCTGTAATTATAGAACCGAACGTGTTAGTCGCTGGTATTGCAACACATAGTTTCTTCATTTCGTATCTTATCACCAGTGCAATTACTGATTCATTTTAATTCAAAGCCTATTGTGAGCCACCAAAGAGGTTCCTTCGATTCAACCAAAGAAAAGCTACTCAAAATCACTCACCAATATACTCCAGTGTCTGTCCCACAGACCTTCTGCCTTTTTCTCTCTGTTTTTATAATGTCACTAGACTTGCCTACGTTCCTCGACGCTGACATTCCAAGCATCTCAACTCAGGCATTCCCTACTCACCCGTATCTCATCCTTGTCATCCATATTGTACCCCCTATTACCTACACCCATTTTGTCCTGCATTAATCATTACGATTAGTCCATCCTCCCTAGAATGTCGTCACCCCTCAGAAGTTCCCGCCATGCCCAACAGTCGACTATCGACTATTCAACAAGAACATTAAACCCCGACCGTCACTCCAGTTTAGATGGACATGTGAAGATCAACATCTACAGATCAACATCTTTCTCATGACCAAGACAGTAATAAAACTTCAGCCTAGATGTTTCATGCACCAAATCGTAAGGAAATACATCCCGAAACAAAAAGACTTATGGTTAATCATAAAATCATTAATCACGGGAAAGAATTTATCATTCATGTTTGACATCGTCTAACACTATAGCTTGGATGCTGAACCCATTGGTGCTCTTAAGTGGTTGATTGGTAGCTTTACCATATTCTGACCATAAAATGAATATCAACATCAACAACAATAAGTAACCTTTGCGGAAGCTTGTGAATTGCCACTTGATCTACTAGATTGCCCACCCACTCCCTTCAAATTATGCTCTCCTGTCTTGGGAAAGAAAATAATACATGGATAATGTAGATAAGTTCTTAGGCTGGTCATAACTGTAATGCCTTTGATCGCACATCTCTGTTCGACCAGAGCTCACTTGACATGAAGCAACAGCAAAACCAACAAAGCAAATAACGTTACCAGCTTCGTGCGACCTAGAATTTTTTTTTAACTATCTCCAAAATCGAAATTGATCCCATATTTAAGTTGTTTATTGTTCTATTCAAATTCCTTTTTTCAGTCGTATCCAACGATTACTTTGTTCGGAGCGATAACAGCTAATGTATTTTACAACAACAGCACAGAAATAATATCCAACATTTTTCTGGAAATTCTGATGTGCTACTTGAATCTATCTTGGGTTAATAAAATTAGACTTTTTGTCTGACTTTGAACAGATAAGGTTTCCGAAGAATCCTCACTACAAAGGCAAATCATTTCTCTCTCTTTCTGTCTCATTCTCTCTTTCTCTCTCTCTATCTATCTTTCTTCCTTTCTCACTCTTTCTTTCTTCCTCTCTGTCTCTCTTTTTTCCTTTCTCTTTTTCGCTTTCTCTCTCTCTCTCTCTTTCTCTTTCTTTCCTTACACATACTCACACACAAGTTGTCAGCAAAGGACAACTTAACCACGTTTAAAAATAGCTTAAACTATTAATTTTATCTGCAATATTTTTTCTTACCATACTGGTAATAGTGGTTAACACTTCTCACTCGCAATAACATTTTTAATATTCCGTTGTACAGCCTTCAGACATGTAGCGTTGTAGTTAAATAAGAAAAAAAAATACAGCCGTCGTTGTCGATTTTCTCCTTTTCGTTTTTAGATTATTAATACATCAAGGATATTTGTAGTTCTAAATATTTTATATCTGATACGATGATGGCTGGAATACCTTTGATCCTAAGTCTGCCAGATCAAGACTAACTTTGGCCAAAACAACAGCAACTCACGTGCTATGGACTCTATGTTATCAAGCTTATACCAGCGACCCTAACATATTAACCACCTTGATAAGCTATCAATTTTAATGTTTAATGTAATATCCACCACAAGATTTTCTGCGGTTACCGAAATTGATCAACTGATTTCCTTTCACCGATAGAAGCCATTGGTTTCAATATTTGGTACAAGGCCAGCAATTTCGGGCAAGGAGTTAAGTCGATTACATCGACCTCAGAGCTAAACTGGTACTTATTTTATCAACCCCGAAAGGATGAAATGCAAAATCGATCTCGGCGAAATTTGAATACAGACCGTAAAGACAAACAAAATGCTGCTAAGCATTTTTGCCTGGCGTGCTAACAATTCTGCCAGCTCACCGTCTTAAACTTACAGAAAATATTATCAGTTGAAAAGGTTTAAGAAATTCACCACAATGCAAATTGAAAATAAACGTGTAAAAACGAAAGTAAAAAGCAAAGCAAAAACAATGATGTACCCTCATGAAGAGAAAATGGAAACTAAGCTTATCCCTGAGCTGCCCAAATACGCGAGAATTTGGTAGAGTGCAGCTTAGCGGAATGGTATCGTTAAATTAGTTTATTAGCGTCGGACAGCTCGTGATTTGTATTAATAATGGTTTCAAAAATTTGGCACAAGGTCAGTGATTTGGGGGAAGGGGGAAGTCGGTTACATCGACGCCAGTGTTCAACTGGTACTTATATTATCAACTCCGAAAGAATGAAAGGCAAAGTAGACCTCGGCGGAATTTGAAGGCAGACCGTAAAGACGGACGAAATGTCGCTAAGCATTTTCCCGGTATGCTAACAATTCTTATTTCTTTACTGCCCAGAAGGGGCTAAACACAGAGGGGACAAACAAGGACAGACAAACAGATTAAGTCGATTATATCGACCCCAGTGCGTAGCTGGTACTTATTTAATCGAACCCGAAAGGATGAAAGGCAAAGTCGACCTCGGCGGAATTTGAACTCAGAACGTAGTGGCAGACGAAATACTGCTAAGCATTTTGCCCGGCGGGCTAACAATTCTGCCAGCTCACCACCTTATTTGGTGCTAATAATGGGGTAAAAAAATTTTAATGAGAATAAGCTCTTCAATTTTATGAAACTCAGTATCCTAGACTTTGAGGGCGATCGTAATATTCTGGTTATGACATTTCTCCAGTTTTGTTCAAACTGACGAAGCATTTGCATAAATCTGTTCTTTTACGCAGATGTGCCGTTTGTGAGTTGTGTTGTCGATGTAAAACTCGCCACACTTATTAGACGGCGTGTAAACGCAACTTAAATTCTTTAAATTCATACCTACTTTGTTTATAGAGCAACTCACCAGTCTTCATTTATTGTTAGAGTAGCGGTCAGAACTGATTCTCAAATAGGTATTTTCTCATGAAATATGAAGGCGCATGGTCAAGTGAGTAAGGTTTTGCACTCATGATCGCAAGATCACGGTTTCGATTTCCGGACCGGGTGATGCGTTGTGTTCTTGAGCAAAACACTTCATTTCACGTTGCTTTAATTCACTCATTTGCAAATGGGTGATCCTGCGATGTACTGACGTCCCGTATACAAGGCGTGTTGTGCTCTTGATTACTTATATGCCATGGAAACTGAGTAACAAACTGTATGAGTCCTAGGGGTTGAGACAGTACTTTACATGAAAGTTATAAGGTACGCGCAGCTATATATATATAGTTTCTCCTTACGGATCGCCAAGCAGATTGCAGCAGTGATTGTATCATCAAACAAACGCTGCCGCCACTGCTTCTGTTGATGCTGTCGGTGTTAATCTTCTCTTGGGTGTTAATCTTCTTTTGGATGATATTATCTGGTAAAGGATGCTAGATGTATTTTATTCATTAGCACTCTTTGGAACTGTTTGGTGTAAGTGATTCCATTGCTTGCATCACTGCATCTCGTGTTTATAGCGGACATTCTATTCCGTTTATACGCAGCTTAAAGCTGTGATTTATATGGCTGAACTGAATGGACAAACAGGTTCCTGTAGGCAGCTTTAATGTGATTGTTGGCGTTACTGAATTTCTCCTTTGTAATTCTGAAACAGTAATCAAGCAAAAAGATAGTAAAATCCGGATTAGTCGACGTCAAAATAATTATTCCTTTATTCTTTTATGCGTTTCAATCATTGACTACAGCCAAGCTGGGGTACCGCCTTAAATGGTTTAGCCAATCATATCAAGCTCAGGGTATTTTACCTTTTAACCATACCGCTGATTAACGGAAACATAAACAAAATCAGATTCAGATAGAAACACAGTAAAATATATATAAACGCGCACACACACACACACACACACACACACACACACACACATACCCACATTACGCTTCTGTATATAAGTATTCATGCATATACACATACGCTCGCGCATTGCAAAGTTGTTACCTATTGAATTCACTCACAAGGCAGAGGAAATATTTTGGTGCTTAAATAAAATTCTTCACTCGTACCAAATCTTTATTTTGAAACCTGGAAACCTGTTACGTGCTAGAGAAATCGATGCTTTAGTAATATCAAAAAAGAAAGAGTAAAAGATCAAAAGGTCGTATAGTATATCTGAGGCAAATGTGTGCTACAAAGAGAAACTAAAACAATGGTTTCTTGTGTTTATATTCAAAGTCATTTTTGTTCTTGTTGCTACTATTTAAACCTTTTGTCAGCGATGAACTAGAAAAAAGATCAAAGGCATTCCAACAGTGAATATTCTTTTTTGGGGAGTATTTGATTATGATGATGATGATGATCATCATCATCATCATAATCATCATCATCATCATCATAGTGTATCACGTATGATGTACATTTAGCATTATCAACTACAATTTCTCAACTGCAAATTTCTCCTACTGCAATTTTTGTTGTGACTTTATATTTTTCTATTTCTCTGTTGCTTTTTTTTAATATTTGTTTTGTCTTTGAACTCTCTCATTGTTCTTATTCTTCTTATTCTTTCAGATATCTGGCCATTATGCGATGGGTGAGAATGTCAGCGAAAGTGGTCATTGGACTCATCGTAGTCATATGGTTGGCCTCTTGCCTCATATCGCTACCGCTGGCTATTTATTCCAAGACCGAGACTTTTAGCTACGCTGACGGCTCAACGCGAACCCTCTGCCTCCAAGAGTGGCCAGGCAACCAGAGAAGTTCAAGTGTTGAGCTGGGGTGAGTAAACACTATAAAAAACTAGCTTCTATACACACACACACACATATATATATATATATATATATATATATATATATATATATATATATATATATGCATTGTAATTACCGATGATGTTGTTCATAGGGTAAATGTGTTTGAAAGTTGTGGTTTCTTTGATATATTTGTTCCCAGGCAACACTTATTTGACATCGCCGGTTTGAATGGTACTGCCAAGTGTCGAAACCATAATGATATCCGTGGGCTACATGATGATGGGGGTATGTTAGATTGTTAGTTTTTGTATATGTGGAATAGTATTATAACACATCCATTTGATATATATACATATATATATATATATATATATATATATATATATATATATAATATATATATATATATATATATATATATATATATATATATATAGATATATATATATATATATATATATATATATAAGTAATCACCGTGCATTGAGTAAGGAAAATAGTCTAATACTGGAACATATTAGGTAAGTAGTCTAATATTGGGGCATACCAACTCTATCTCCCTCCGCTACTGTTCCTACTTTTTTCCGTCGATGGCTTATATGCCGCATTATTAGACTATTTACTTTAGTCAATGTATGATCATCGTTTGTAAGCTTTAAGCTTATAAAATATTACTTTACGCACACACAGGTGTGTATGTGTGTGTATACTACTGAGCCTTGGGAGGGGCATTATGCCGGTAATTAGAAACACAAGCGTGTGTTTATTACTACCGCCATAATGTCCATCTCACCAAGGTTCAATAGTATCTCTTTCAGCACAAGAATTCACACCAAGAATCTTCAAAACCAAATACAAATACGAACTATTCATATATAAGTGGCTTTACTCAGCATGCTTTAGCTTCGTTACTTTGGCAACAGTCCTGATACTTATTGATCAGGCCACGTATAGTTGTAAGCTAATGAAGTACATAAAGTAATCGTTTATTTCTTTGTCATCTCATTTTTCTTATTACCGCTTTATAGTCATCTAACAATTTGTTCTGAAAATATGCATGTATTGAGTTGTCTGTCCTTTGCAGAGCTGGACCTTTTTTTAACCTATATTTGCCCTGTATTAGCGTGAAATCTTAAATGATATTTCAGTGCTGAAAAGCGTTCGGATAGCTGGTCACATCTACTGCAGCAAATGCCTCATTTCAGCATTGGGTCCATTTTCCGCTTGTTTATTATACATGTTCAAGTGCCGCTTTAATCCTCCACGAAACGTGCAGGCTCTTTTTTTGTGACAGACCTTGCATTGTAACACTTTGAGCTGGCAACATCTAAACAAAGTTCGCTCCCTTTCACCCATATCTGAATTCAACAAGGAAGCGCCTGCTGTACCTAAGTTCAAACCATGATCTACATTACCCATCCCAACATGTACACACACAAATATCAAAACAAATCAAGCCTTATCACACATCCCTTTCTCAACTATTATTACTATTCCTCCCTCTCTCTCTCTCTC
>NC_042998.1:101064686-101102186 GCF_006345805.1 Octopus sinensis | reverse complement strand
GTGATTGACTGATTGATTGACAGATCGATTGATATATATCGATTGGTATATACGACGAGCTTCTTTCAGTTTCCCTCTACCAAATCCACTCCCAAGGCTTTGGTCGGCCCGAGGCTATAGTAGAAGACACTTGCCCATATATATATATAAATATATATATATATATATATATATATATATATATATATATATATAATATATATATATATAGCTCTTATATAAAAGCTATGTATCTATATGAAAATGCATACATACATTTATACGCAGGAGTGACTGTGTGGTAAGAAGTTTGCTTGCTAACCACATGGTTCTCGGCTCAGTATCCCCGCGTAGCACCTTCAGTAAGTGTTTTCTGCTATAGCCTCAGGCCGAACAAAGCCTTGTGAGTGGATTTGGTAGATGGAAACTGAAAGAAGCCCGTCGTATATGTGTGTGTGTCTATTTGTCTGTCCCTCCACCATCGCTTGACAACCGATGCTGGTGCGTTTACGCTCCCGCAACTTAGCGGTTCGGCAAAGTGGCCGATAGAATAAGTACTAGGCTTGCAAAGAATAAGTTCTGGTGTCGATTTGTTCGACTAAAAGGCTGTGCTCCAGCATAGCCGCTGTCAAAAGACTGAATCAAGTAAAAGAATAAAAGAATACATATATGTATATATATGAAATTTGATAAATCGTCATGTCAAGTTTCTCGTTGCTGTTCTTCGGGTGACTACTGAAATTGGAAGAACGGTGTTAGAAATATGCAGGAAATATGCTTGTAAAAGATAGTATAGTATAAATGGAATTGCCGCGAGGGAATGGAAAATATCTGCTTCTGAATGACGCCAGGCAGCAAATAGAAAAAATCGATAACAGAGAAAACATTCCTTAGCAACTTAATGGGAGAGTTGTGATGGTATTTGAGTAACCAGAAGACAAAATAGTGGTGATGTGTGTCAGACCGGGGGAGTAAAATGGATAACTACGGGTTCAAGATGACCCTGAATGTTGTACTGAAAATCAAGCAGGTTAGTCTTCCCAGGTGTTATGTAGCTAACATTGACTTATTTCATCTATGCACAAAGCATTATATTCTTGACATTTGATGCACTATTATATGGATTGAGGTATATGCAAATTAGTCTGCAACTAAGGAAGTGATTTGAGGATCCTGTAAATTTGGTATATTGTAAATGAAAAGACAATGGGAACAGGAGCAAGTGGACTTCCAGGTAGGGTGCTTCGAAAAGTGAAGGAACTTTTGATGAAGAGCTTGCGTAGGTTATGGTCATGTATGTAACTGAGGAGTGGAACTAAAAAAAATGGGAATCAGAGATAATGGGAGTGAAATTCAAGGCGACCTGGAAAAGAGTTATGGAGGAAATGGAGTTGATGTGAAAAAGGGGCGCCGATACAGATATATATGTAGCACTAGAGGCGATAAACAACAAACAAGTTATACCTATAACCATTCTTGTGATATGTTGTGGGAACTCGCTGGTAAAAAAAAGACTTGAAGATAAGACGAGCTCGAGGAAGAGGAAGACTGTATGGTTGGTAAGTTTAGACGTGATGCGACGGTTCAGGAATAATTGGAGGTCTAGGATGCCGTTATCACGAAGGATGAAGTTATAGAGAACTTTAACGTCTATAGGATAAAAATATTTGGGAGATACTGGGAGAAAGAGGAGTTAAAGAGACAAAGAATATGGTTTATTACACACATGTGAGTGAGAACACTGAGATATTTTTGGTATCTAACATATGTCAGATACTGCGAGCGCTGCTTCTGATTGGTCAATCCATGGTGATGACCCGAGGTCACGGTGACGGCACTACTTTTGTCATTCATAAGTTACAACTAAACTTCATTCATTACTTTCACGAGCAGGTAAAATGTAGCCATGTAATTAAACAAACATACTATCTTTTTTATACCAGATATCACTTAAAGTCATATAAACATAAAATATAAACATTTCTGGTCGTAATTCAATTTTTTGTTGCCAAAAAAATCACAACATATTTCGTCTGCTCGTCGATACTCTTGCAGTGCAGGTAGATCTATCAACAAGATGGCTACTGTTGTCGATATCAAGGTGAATGATTTTGTTAAGATTGATGGTAAAGATGGGGGAAGAGTGTTATCCGTTGTTCAACCTCTTGGAACATACAGAATGTTCCGGACTATCTTCCTGCGGCATGACATCTTTTACAGTTACACATTGTGACGTCACTGACGTGAAATCAAACTGTATTCATGCGCGCTTCAACACGATGTGAAGAATTTAGTTATTGGGTTAATAAAATATGGTCGTTTATTCGTGTGTAATAAATAAAATACCAAACTCATTCCCTATGGATACCATATTTATTACAACTCGTGACTTGTAAACGTATCTAACTCGCTTTCGGTCGTTAGATACGTTTACAAGTCACTCGTTGTAATAAATACGGTATCCATAGGGAACTCGTTTGGTATTCTCTATTTACATTATATCTAATTGTATTTATTTGATTATTATCACATTTCCTTTGAAACACCTGTTGCCGACACAAATCACCAAATTCCTCTGGTTTTGAATTTTGAAATTATACACAATATTTTCAGGGTGTAGATTTGTTCTGATTGGCTGACAGTTATAACAGTATTTTTGTTTGTTTTTGTTTTTTTTTGTTTTGCTTCTTTTTTCTTTTGTTATTGTTTTCTTTAATGCTTTTTTGCTTGTTTTTGTTTTAATGTGGATTATTCATTCATGAAATATCAATATGAACTAAGCGTGCGGAAAAAAGTTGTTAGTGGCAGGTATCAAACTTTTTTAACTAAAAATTAAACCATACATCAAAGAATTATTATTTTAAACAAATGTAAATGTATTTTTTAAATGATGTAAAAGAAAGGCTCCATATGTATAAAATATTAAATACAAAATATTAATCACATGAGATCGAAATTCGTTTATGTTATTATAAACCACTAGAAGAAAAAAATTAACCTGTAGACTTATATAAAATTCTTTAGTAAATATTTAACGAAACTCAGAGATTTGAATTTCTTGTTTAAAATATTAGAATCCTGTAATAAGATGCTCGATTTTTTGGGTAAGACAAAATATATAACGAAAATTATTAAGTATATTAAATAAAGCTTGTTTAAAGTAAGCTTCTTTTTATATACTTAATAATTTTCGTTATATATTTTGTCTTACTCGACCAATATATTTTAAAATCCTTTAAACTCCAAATATTTTTGGATGACATTTTTAAAGATTATTCAAGGTATGAAAATGTTGGGAAAACTTCGTTTCCAAAAGATTCTATGAATTCCTTACATGATTTTCAAGTGATTTTATCAGCAAGAGAGCCTTTAGCATATTGAAGCAGAGCTTTTAAAAAGCACTTACTGAAAGTGGGGATAGAAAGCAAAAATATTACAGTTGCTTGTAAAAGAGGCAATTAAAATGAGTATAGCAGAAAGATTTCTGATATTAATTTTAGAGCGGGAGTTTGCAAAAGTTGAACATAGTAGCATAATTAAATTTCACGGTATTGAGTGAAATATAGCATAAAATAATTTTTTTATAGTCTTTCCTAGTATAAAATTATTACTGATTCAACAACGTTTAGCAATCCAACTAGTGCATATTTGTGTAAGAGATGATACAATATCATAATTATCGAGTCTCGCATGCAAACATACGCATGAAAGCACACACATACACACACAAACACACACGCACGCACGAACATATGCACATACACATACACACCACGCACTCAAAGATTCAGTCACACACATGACCACAAATTTGAATATTCACATCACAATAGGCAAATAAACCATAACACACACACACACACACACACACACACAAACTCACTCACATGCACATTAATTTCAAAGACGTGCAACATTTTAATCTCCTTCAAATTAGGAGCATCTGACTTCAATACACGTATTGTAACACTCTAGTGACTTCGTGAAGGCTCCATGGTAATTCTCCAAAGTGGAGGTGTCCAGGACCCTTGCCACAGCCACCACCATCTCAATGTTTTCAAAACGACTGCCATTGTGGTTCTCTCTCAGTTTTAGTAACAACCGAAGTCATTGAGAGCAATTTCTGCATTGTAGAGAGGGTTAATGAAAGTTTTAACTCCTATCTCTGTCAAGTAGTTGGTTACCAAGATGTAATTGTGGACTGCTTCATTGTCATGACACAGGTTCCACTGACCCAAGTGGAAAGACTGTGGACTTTTGCAGCGAAATCTCTTCTTGAACTCCCTCGAAATCTCAACAAAATACTCTTCGTTGACAGTCTAGCCAGACAGAATCCAGTGGATGTAGATGATGCCTTTTCTTATTCCTTTATTGCCCGCAAGGAGCTGAACATAGAGGGGACAAACAAGGACAGACAAAGGGATTAAGTCGATTATATCGACCCCAGTGCATAACTGGTACTAAATTCATCTACCCCGAATGGATGAAAGGCAAGGTCAACCTCGGCAGAATTTGAACTCAGAACGTAACGGCAAACGAAATACCTATTTCTTTACTACCCACAAGGGGCTAAACACAGAGGGAACAAACAAGGACAGACACACGGATTAAGTCGATTACATCGACCCCAGTGCGCAACTGGTACTTAATTTATCGACCCCGAAAGAATGAAAGGCAAAGTCGGCCTCGGCGGAATTTGAACTCAGAACGTAACGGCAGAAAAAAACCCGGCTACGCATTTCGCCCGGCGTGCTAACGATTCTGCCAGCTCGCCGCCTTTTCTTTCGGCAAATTTGATCATCATGGGCTCCCCCTGTGAACTTGCTTCGCTTGGCATCTTGTACCAGTGAAAAACAGATACTCGGCTCATACAAGTTAATCTATAAGTAGTCTGGAGCATCTCATAAGTTTCTGTAACGTTTGTGCCCAGTCGAACACAAAACGTTATCGCATAGCAAGCGTCTCAACGCCTTGATATCATTCTGCAAACCAATCAGCTGTGACGAGCGATGTGTTACATAGTGTTGTTACAGCCGTCTCTTTCAAGCTGGAATAACAAAAGTTGGCAGCTAAGCTTATTAGATGTATACTCTTTTACTTGTTTCAGTCATTTGAATATGGCCATAAGTTGAAGAAATCGACCCCAGGATTTATTCTTTGCAAGCCTAGTACTTATTCTATCGGTTTCTTTTGCCGAACCGCTAAGTTACGGGGACGTAAACACACCAGCATCGGTTGTCAAGCGATGCTCGGGGACAAACACAGACACACAACCATATACATATATGCACACACACACATATATATATACATATAGATAGATAGATAGATAGATAGATAGGTAGGTAGGTAGGTAGGTAGGTAGATAGATAGATAGATAGATACGACAGGCTTCTTTCAGTTTCCGTCTACCAAATCCACTCATAAGGCTTTGGTCGGCCCGAAACTATAGTAGAATAGACTTGACCAAGGTGCCAAACAGTGGGACTGAACCCAGAACCATGTGGTTGGTAAGCACGCTACTTACCACACAGCCACTCCTGCGCCAAGTAAAGATATACTAAAATTACACTCAGACACATTCATGCACGCATTCACACACATACTCACAATGATACACTTATATAAATTTAACACACACACATACACACACAAAATATACTTCTCGCTCATATGCATACGCATACGCGCTCATATATGTCACTAACATACGCGCACTTACAACGCACACACAGACACACAAAAACGCACACACATACATACACACATGCACACCCTCCCATATAGACACCAGCATACTCATTACATTCATATACACACATACAATCACATACAAACGCTCACGCGATCTCACATACACGCATACATCACATTTTCTGTAACGTTTGTGCCCATTCGAACACACATATACACACATATACAAACACACTTTCTTACATATATGCCCTCACATACACACACACACACACCTACAAACACGGTCACATGTACAATCATACGTTACACTTGTACATACAAATACTCTCACACTTTCTCAAATACGCATTCACATGTACACACATTTATGTACACACACAGTAATACGCAGGCTCATATACATGCTCACGCAGAAAGCGGCGAGCTGGTAGAAACGTTAGCACGCCGGGCGAGAAATGCGTAGCCGTATTTCGTCTGCCGTTACGTTCTGAGTTCAAATTCCGCCGAGGTCGACTTTGCCTTTCATCCTTTCGGGGTCGATAAATTAAGCACCAGTTACGCACTGGGGTCGATGTAATCGACTTAATCCGTTTGTCTGTCCTTGTTTGTCCCCTCTATGTTTAGCCTCTTGTGGGTAGTAAAGAAATATATACATGCTCACGAACTCTCACATACACACACGCTTACATACACATTCATATGCATACATAAAAACACACACAAACGCGCGCACGCACACATAAACACACATACTTATTTTTTTCAGCCACGCAAATACATAAAGCAAAACAATAAAAATTTCACTCCTAAGGTTTAGGGCGACTCGAGGACAACGTAAAAGACACTGGTGTAACAGCCACGCAATGGGATTGAACTCGAGACAGCTTGACTGTGAAATGCACTTCCTAACTATTCAGCCATGCTGCATTCGCACAGTAGTGCAAACACACGCACACACACACATATACATACACGCACATACACAAATATTCGTTCCGCGCATACATACACACGCACATAAAAACACACCAGCTCGCGCACATATACGCACTAAATTGCTCGAAAAACAAATTTCAACCTAAATATTCGTTTTTCAATTAAATTAATACTGTGTAAGTCATTAAACCTAATTATTATCAGACAACGTTGTAAAATTAATTATTTTTAATTAGTAAAGCATGTGGTAAAAGTGGCTACAATCACTTTAAAAATGTGTTGTTAAAAATATGTAATTACAAATTAGTATTCTCACTACCTTCTTTGAGTTTTTTTTAAGTAAGTGCAGGAGTGGCAGTGTCGTTTAAGAAGCACGCTTCCTAGCCACTTAGTCATGCGTTCACTTCCACTACGCGGTACCTTGGTCACGTGTTTTCTACTTTAGCAAGTGGCTAAGTGGATAGGGTAAACGAAAACTGAAAGAATCCCGTCATATATCCGTGTATGTATGTTGTGTTGAGTTCTTCTTCTTCTTCTTCTTCTTCTTCTTCTTCTCTTCTTCTTCTTCTTCTTCTTCTTCTTCTTCTTCTTCTTCTTCTTCTTCTTCTTCTTCCAATCAGGACTCGCGCCATTAGCCACAAAGAATAATCCCTAATTCGAGCCTACTCTAAGCTACTAAGAATGCGTGTGGCAACTTGAAGATCCACCCACCACACGCGATAGACTGGCGGCTGCACGGGCGCGAAAGCTACGTTGTTATCCTCATTCCGTAAACGGTGATTTTTAACGGGTGGAGAGCTGAACCATCCTGAGGTACAGAGGATTCGCAATCTAGACTAGGATCTGAAAGTTTACCACACCATAGTGGGTTACACCATGGTTCCTCTGCTTTGTGGCAGAAGTAGGATGTAAAAGTGAGAGAAAGTTGTGGTGAAAGAGTACAGCGGGGTTCACCACCCACCCCCGCCGGAGCCTCGTGGAGCTTAGGTGTTTTTGCTCAATAAACACTCTCAATGTTTATGCGTTATCTCTATATTGAATCAATTTCGGGATTAATCCATCGGATTTTCCCCGATAAGAAATAAATGAAAAATAAATGAAAATAAATGGAAAAAAGCAGAAGCTTCTGCTTTTTTCCATGGGTGCTTCTAAGTAATCCTGAAGGATTAGAATAAATCCTGAAGAATATAGAGGGAAATAAGGGAAGAAATGAAGGGGAAAGGGGAGGAGAAAGGCCACAGATACAAATGAGAGGGCGAGAGAGAGAAATAGGGGTAAGTGGACAGGCTAGAAATAGAAGTAACAGGGCGAGAGAGTAAAGAAGGAGTAGAGTCACACAGAATATATATAAACTTACTGTTCATAAACGTTGAGCGTGTGTTGCGTACCGTTACTTAATAAATGAAAAAATGCATTATAAATAAACAACAACAGATAAAACACGTATATGTATAAGACACAGAGGGTCCCTAATTCTTCATTAGTTATCAACCAAAATGGTAATACTCAGTTTCGCACTATTAATGATAAGACTGAGAGCTTCCCATGTTGGCAGTGCCAGCGAAAGACGCAGAGAATCGAGCCTCACACAAACACAACGACACAGAGTAGACATACGAAAGTACAAAAAAATGTAATTTAAGACGATGGACAAAGACGAAACGAGTAAAATATAGCCTTAAGGCCAAAAGACAAGAATGATAGGTAACGCTTAGAATATATATATATATTTCCTCTATTTACATAATATTGAGGTCTCTTTCTTTTGTTATCTTACCGTTTTTACCAATAAATTACCTCCTGGAGGACGCTACTCTTCACTAAGAGCTAATACGGCTTTTTTGGATTATCGCCTAACATCGGTTGAGGACTCTTACACACAGAAGAATTTAATATGGACGCATATTACATAGATTATTCTATGAAAAACATACCAATCCCATCAAGGGAACTTTATTCAAAGAAACTTTTAGAGAAAATTACTGATCTAATTAAGCGCATGAGATGGAAAGCTTTCTTTTTCAATACAGAAGTGGACACCATGGAAAATACTTTCTATCGTATAAAATCTAAAAAATTCCCTCCCAAGATTAAAGGCTTGGAAGATTTCGAAGCGGAACTACTGAAACTCATGAATAAAATAATATTTCGTAAGTCTTTTGACAATTTCCAACATAAATTGAAAAAAGATATTAAACATATAAAAAGCTCCTAGAAAAAAGCACTTTTTTCGGATAAAACCAGGAACTTATACCTGGTAGATAACAGCAAATATACACAACTTTTACACAACAGTATCATTAATAATTACACTAAGGCTAGGTCACAGACATATAATGAAATTAATAAAGAAGCTAGCGTTATCGCCGCTAAACTTAAATTAGATAACAATTAGATAACAATTAGATAACAAAAAATAGAAGTCCTTCCCCAAAAAGAGGCCTTTATTACAATTAAAGACCACAAAGAGAACTTCCTTTCCAACCCTAAATGTAGGCTTATCAACCCAGCTAAGTCAGAACTTGGGGTTATTAGTAAAGAAATTTTAGATAAAATAAATGCGAAAATTAAGACCGCTACTAGGCTAGTACAATAGTCCAATAGTATAGAAGTCGTAGAATGGTTTGAAGCCATTAAGAATAAGAAAAAAGAGAGGTTTACACAATTCGATATTGTTGATTTTTATGCCTCTATCTCTAAAGAACTGCTAGATAAAGCCCTTGTCTTCGCTAGCGATTTTATAGAAATCAGTACAAATGATAAGGACATAATCTTCCATGCTAGAAAGACCTTACTTTTCAGTGAGAACGCAAAGTGGGTCAAAAATACCGACACAGAAGGTGCTTTCGATGTGAGCATGGGGTCATATGATGGAGCAGGCATTTGCGATCTTATTGGATTTTTTCTCTTAGATACTTTAGGTAAGACATTTCCTGACGTATATTTCGCCATCTACAAAGATGATGCCCTCGCTTTAACCGCTAATACAAATGGACCAGCACAGGATCGTTTTAGGAAGACTATTATCCAATTAATGAAATACTTCGGACTTAGTATAACTATAGATACTAACCTGACGGTTGTCAATTTCCTAGACTTTTCCTTAGATCTAAATAAGAATATTTATAAGCCTTATAGGAAGCCCAATGATAGACTTAGTTATAATAATGTAGGTTCATGCCATCCCCCTATAGTATTCAAAAATTTAGTTAAAAATATTAGTAAGAGAATTTCTAGCCTCTCCTCCGATAAGGACATTTTTAATAGCGTTGCCCTAGTTTATAATAAGGCTTTAAAAGATAGTGGTTTTAGCGAAAAAAATAAAATATACACCTGTTACTAGCCCAACAGTAAAGAAGAGAAAAAATAGAAATAGGAGGATCATCTGGTTTACACCCCCTTACTCACCTGAGGTGACCTTCAATATAGGTAAATATTTTTTAACACTGATAGATAGACATTTTCCAGTTAACCATACTTATAGGAAACTCTTCAATAAACACAATTTAAAAATTAGTTTTAGTTCAACTACCAATTTTAAAAATATAATCAAACACAACACACAAAAACCACAACAAGAAAACAGCTGTTCATGCAGGAATAAAAAATTGTGCCCGCTAAATGGAGCTTGCATGTCCGAGACCATCATCTATGAAGCTACCGTGGACTCTATAACCACTAAAGACACCGTTTCGACGAAGAAATACGTGGGCCTTACAGAGGGTAATTTCAAGGCCATGTTCAATAACCACACCTTGAGTTTTAGGCACTGGAACAAAAGAAAAGCGACAAAATTATCTAATCATATTTGATCTTTAAAAGATAAAGGTGACGATTATAACATCCATTGGACGATTTGGACCAAATGTAAGCCCTACACCAACGGCAGCGGTAAGTGCGGTCTATGCTACATGGAGAGATGGCTTATCTGGAAAAGCAGCTTAGACCCTACTACATGTCTAAGCTCAAGGACAGAACTTTTCGGATCATGCCCATATGTGACAAAATTTTTTTTACGTTTTTGGTCCCCCAAAGAAAACAGATAGAACTTGCTTTCTATATTATGTCCCAAAAAGTTTTTTATCTCATTATACCTTTTATTATTTCATATATTTTTATATTTTCACACATAATAATTTTTTCTGTATTTTTCTGTACTTTTCTATCCTGCATTTTTTCCTGTGCCTATATAGACGTGTATATAGTTTCATTTGTACACGTGTGTGAATATGTATGAGTGGGTGGTTTAGATGCGTGCGTGTGTGCGGGCATAAGAATGCATATATATATATAGACGTTTTTACTTAGTATTTTTCCATTTTTATGGGGTTTGGGGGGGGCATATGTATATTCATTTTTCGTATATGCGTGTGTGTGTGTATTCGTATATAAACATGTGCGGGTATGTACATATATGGGCGTGTGTGTATGGGTGCATAAGGGCATGTCCGTATATGAACGTGGTTTTTATGCTTTGTATACTTCCTTATGTTTTTTTCTGTTACCTTTAACCATGGTTTTTCTTGTGCTTGTGCGTATATAGACGTATGTATGAACTTTTACGGTACACATGTGTGTGTGTATGAGTTTGTATATATATGCGTATATATTTGGCGAAAAATGCGAGTGAAGATGTGTACGTTTTCATAGTGACGTATAAGTACGCACGTGGGTCCGCGAGCGCACATGTGAGCGTATGACTAGACTATGAAATTTTAATCGTATTTTATATAAGTAGCAGAATTATTACACAGTAATTTCCCTTTATATAACGGTATTTTTTCATAGCGTTTTTTCAGATGGCCAGATAACCGAAGAGATGGTGTTGTGGATATCCACTTCGGCATCTGAAACTCAGAGTTTTATCTTGACTATTGAGTATTGTAACATATTATTTTATAGATACACATATATATATATATATATATTATATATATATATATATATATATATATATACATATACATATACACACATATACATATACATACATACATTTACGTATGTATGTAGGTATGTATGTATGCATTTATTATTTATGCCACGCTAGGGATGTGACATTTTACCTCCTTTGGATATTTAACGAGGACAGAAGGCAGCCTTTAACTTTTTCAATCCAAAATGGTTTTGCAACCCAATAGTTACATGCTGTTATTAATAGCTTTGTATAAGGCGGCAAGCTGGCAGAATCGTTAGCACGCTGGACGAAATGCTTAGCGATATTTCGCTCGTCGCTACGTTCTGAGTTCAAATTCCACCAAGGTCGACTTTGCATTTTATTCTTGCAGGATGAAACACTGGGGTGTCATGTTTATGCAATTTCAGGACTTGTGCTTTTAGTAGAAAGGGTTATGAAAGTGATGCGGGAAGTGTGTTCGTTTAGGATATCACCAAAGTGATGCGGGAGCTGTGTTCACCAGTCCCTGCTCCTGTAGAAACCTTGCTGGTTTGAAATAATTAGTCTGTTATATATATATATACATATATAAATTTTGTACGACTCTTACTCTATCTTTTATTCCTCTTCTCATTTTTCTTCCTTTTTCTCGCCCCACCTCTCTCACATTTCTTGGCCCTCTCTTTCTTTAACTCCCACTATTTCCCACTCGTTTATCTTCCCTGTACCTTTCTCTTTGTCTGACTGTTTTTCTAATCCTTCAATCCCGCAGTTCCCTACCCATCTCTCCTCCTTCCACGTGATAAGTGTCCAGGCAGCCATGATCTTTCTTTCTTGGCCTGACTGCCGACCGCCAACACCATTTGTTCCTGCCTTTAAGCTTTCACTTCATGGACTCCAACTCCATTTGATTCATTCTCAGTCGAAAAACGCCTATTGTTGTTTGTATTCGTAATTGTGTACCATGTTCTCCATTTTTATTTTGGTTTTTTGTCTTTGTTGCCGTATACATTCGCTAGCTTTCTTACAAAGGGGTCTAATGCCCTTAGCTTAGACTTTTTGTGGGGCAACCAGATCGAACTATCTCAAGTTTAACTGCCCGAAATGGTCGTGACTTCTGGGACTTGACTGATGAAAGAAAGTCAAGAATGACCCGTCTTTTTTTGCCTGTCCTAATTGTTGTTTCTTTGTCCGCCTTTGTATCGTCTATCTGTCCGAACGTTTTAACGTCTTCTTTTGCGTTTTTGTTCCATTTATATATATATATATATATCAGGAGTTATAAGGTAGTGAAACATGTGCTAACGGCTCAAAGAGCCATGGAGAGTTCAACGCTTGGAATCTCGTTGAGAGAGCACATCAGTAGCGAGGTCATCAGATAGAAGTCCGGCGTGAGGGATGTCATCGTAGAATATGCACGCAGCAAGTTTATATGGACTAGACACGTCGCCCGGCTCACTGATAATCGGTGGACCCGCACAGTTGTCGAGTGGTACCCGAGCGAGCGAAAACGACCAATCGGAAGGTCTCCACGATGGTGGAGTTACGATTTCAGGAGGGCGATTGGGATCACGTGGATGAGAAAGGCGCGATCCAGCGTGCTGTGACCAGCGGTGTCAAATGGACGCCCGACGGACTGGTCGGTCAAGGTGGTGGTCAATATATATATATATATATATATATATATATATATATATATATATATATATATATATATATATATATATTACATACATACATATATACATGTGTGTGCGCGCGCGCTTCTATATGTGAGCATTAGATTGAGTACACAATACGTTTCGTAGAATTGATCAATTCGTTAGATCTAACATAACTCTCAGTTCACAGATTTACTTAATGTAATATGATATAGCATTGCTTATACGGTAATTTTAAAATTTAACTTGAAAGTTTTGAGGAAAAGCAATAATCATTACAAAACATAAAACCCTTACTGATATAAAAGATTTTCAGATTTTGCATTATCATCTTTTTTAATAGAAAAAGGGAGATAACTAGGTTTCACTGAATCTGAAAAATATAAAATATAGGCAAGAAAATATTGTTTTAAAACCAGTATATAGGTCACCAAATATATTACATATCAATACTAAGAGTGTTTTTTTTTATGTATATACGCTATAAAATAAAAACTTCTGTAATACACACACACACAGATTTACATAGATATGTATGTATGTTTGTATGCATGCATGTATGTATGTATGAATGGATGTATGGGTGTATACATATATATATCCTTATATATATATATGTGTGTGTTTGTGTGTATGTAAACATACTTACGTTCGTACGTACACATATATATATGTATACATATACATATACATATATACTAAAAGAGTATATATATATACATATATATATATATCAAACACTTTCGTGTTTCGTTTTTTGGGTTTTTTCTTAAAATACATATTGAAATAAGATTTTTTCTCAATCTTGTCATATATAATATTTTGGAATATATATATATATTTCCTGATTTTAAACTAGTTTTGTCGATAGTATATGCATTTTACTTTTCAGAGGCTAAGTGAAACATAGTTATCGCCTTTTTTTTTTCATTTTTTTTTTCCATCATTTAACGGTAGCGGATTCACCATTACATCAATAAATTGTATCTATATACTTTTGTAGTAACTACAAGTTTTTCTCCATAGCTTCATGTATGATTTAAATTCATACTGCCAATTGACTCACATAACCTTTTTATGCCATGATATATTTCTAATTCAATTTCTATTTTCCCGTTAAATATCGACCGAGATATTTTTTTTCATATATTTCTGCTTGCTTTTATTTTGATATTGATTCGCAAAGATTTTGCTGTTTACTGATTTCAAAATTTATCATAAACAATATATTTGTTTCTAATGAGATTCTGATACAGATGATTCACCCTAGCGCTAATATTCCGGTAAAAGTACACAAACTGTAGATTATAACATGTTGGTATATTGAATTGTGGTATTCTTAGTTATAAAACTAACGAACTAACAAATTCGGAAACGCATGTGTGTATATGTATATATAAGGGCGGCGAGCTGGCAGAAACGTTAGCACGCCGGGCGAAATGCGTAGCCGTATTTCGTCTGTCGTTACATTCTGAGTTCAAATTCCGCCGAGGTCGACTTTGCCTTTCATCCTTTCGGGGTCGATAAATTAAGTACCAGTTTCGCACTGGGGTCGATGTAATCGACTTAATCCCTTTGTCTGTCTTTGTTTGTCCCCTCTATGTTTAGCCCCTTGTGGGTAGTAAAGAAATGTATATGTATATATATACATATATATATATATAATATATATATATATATATATATATATATATATATATATATATATATACTCAATACATAGCAGAGTAAAATTTCTATTGAATGAAACAGTTCTAGTCCTGTAGAAGCTCCTTCTATATATATATATATATATATATATATATATTATATATATAATATATATATATAATATATATATATATATATAAGAGGTGAGGATCGAAATCCTTCAAAGGGCTGTCAAACATCCAAGTCCGCCAGTAAAGTCCAAGTAAAGAATATATATAAAAATGTATATTCAGTGTTTGCGAAAACAGTAAATGAAGTATAAGGAAAGGAAAAAAAAAATCCTAAGTGTAGACGAACTTTGATTTAATATACATTCTATAAATGTTTCGGGGTCTAATTCACGTCTGGGCAACGAAAGGTCTTTGTATATTTTTGTTGGTCGTAATCATTCATAACAGTATGTAATTCCTGATGAGGAATCTAATTTGTATTTCATGAAGAGATTTTCGTCTTTGTCTTTGGAATAAATTAGACTCCAAAACAATTCGTAGAATGTATATTGGTTGTGTACCAACTTGGATTTGATTTGAATTAAAGTTCGTCTACACTTACTATTTTTCCTTTCCTTATACTTTATTATATATATATATATATATGCAATTGAATATCACCTGAAGAAGTACAACTGGATCTCATTATACAGGTAAACCGTTGCGTAATCAAATTCCTGTGTATATGAAGAACTATGTTTTATGCAAAAGTTGGTAGTGATGGAAAAATAATTGCCTAACTATACTCCTTCTTGTTGACTTACTTTATTTTATTATGTATATATGAGAGAGAGAGAGAGGGAGAGAGCGACAGGCAGAGACAGACAAATAGATAGATAGATAGATAGATAGATAGATAGATAGATAGATAGATAGATAGATAGATAGATAGATAGATAGATAGATAGATAGATAGATAGATTTCGACCAAAGATTGGTCCAGGCCATGTCTCAATAGCACCACCTGACAGGATATGCTAAAACCTTTTTAAGTCAGGTTTTATGGTATCATGGTCCATTCGAGTAGGGAGTTCTTGTTGAATGAGTTGTATCCAGGTGTAGGTGGCTTATCTAGTATCCCTTGAAGAAATTTGTCCAGATTCCGTTTAAAAGTGATGGTATCATTTTCTTCTTTGATCTGTTTTGGGACAATGTTAAATAGGGCAGGTCCTGTTGAGGAAAAGAAATTGTGCTGCAGTGTATTTATGTGTTGTGATCCCGAATTGGGTAGGGGACATATGGCCCGTGGTCCTATCCTTGGATGAATTCTGAAACTAATTTTGAGGTCGTTTGGGTAATGCTGGTGGTATATTCCCCACATCATGCAAACGATGTATCGCTCACGGCGGCGCTGGAGAATATAGAGTTTCAATGCTTTAAGGCGGTCCCAATAATCGAGATCAGTCATGCCCTTAATTCTTTTAGCGAATACCCTCTAGGGTGATTCAGTTTTCGAAATGTTTTGCTTTGTGTGGGGAGACCACAGAAGGCAACAATATTCGAAGTGTGGCCGTACTTAGGAGGAGCAAAGAGGAATGATGACACATTGTTTTCTGGACGAGAAGGTTCTTAGAATCCAGGAGCTTGGAGTCATCGGCGAATATTTTCACTTTGCTTTGTTTGATAACGCCTGAAATGTCATTTATATAAACTATAAACAGAAGCGGGTCCCAGGCAGTCCCCTTTGGGATACCACAGGTGACTTTTGCTGGGCTTGAGTGGATAGATAGATAGATAGATAGATAGATAGATAGATAGATAGATAGATAGATAGATAGATAGATAGATAGATAGATAGATAGACGCATATATATATGTATATATATATATATATATATATGGCTTGCTCGCTTAGCCAGCGGGGTGGCGTCATTCGAAGGCTAAAACAATGCGAACGCATTGTGACCAGCGATGTGTAACAACATCTGATGGTCTGGTCGGTCATGTGTCATGTGATGTAATATATATATATATATATATACATATACATGCGTCTATCTGTCTATCTATATAATTCAAAATGTGACCGCGTGTGTACCGTTGGCGATTTTTTTCCTCCGTCTTCCCTTCTTTGGATCTTTCCTTTTCCTATGTTTCTGACGAAGAGCTCCGCTCGAAACGTTAAACCCTCCTTCTTTCCTTCTTTCCTGAGCGTCCAATAATACTATATTTGTTCCACGTCCTCGCGTTGTTGTGTTTTCATGTTTGGATTAACTATATATATATATATATATATATATATATATATATATACACACACATACACTCATGCATTTCATACTTATACATATTCCTACATATAGAGATACAATATGTGTACATATGTGTGTATGTATGTATCTATGTATGTGTGTATGTATGTATCTATGTATGTGTATGTGTGTATGTATGTATGGCAGGGAGAGCTAGAGAGAGTAAATGAATCGATAAAGAGAAAGCACTATTTTTCTATATATATTTTTGTTCCCTCTTTTCATTCCTCCAATTTATCTATTCGTCTTTTTACAGATACAACATTTTCTTGATCATTGTCAACTATTTTCTGCCCATGTTTATTCTAATTGTCACATACACGTTCCTGGGAAAAGAACTTTGGGGCAGCAAAGCAATTGGTGAAAATACTTCCATCCAGCAACAAAGAGTCAAAGCAAAACAAAAGGTAAAACTAGTTAATCCACAGCTCTTGAATCGATGTTCTGAGATTCTGTTTCAAGCGTGTTGTCCTTAATTCTAGAAATGCAGCATGCTCCGTGACAATACGTGTTTATGTACCACGTGTCTATATGTGTAAAATGTGTGTGTTTGTGTGTGTGTGTGTGTATTTATATGTACTTATATATATTATTTCTTTATTGTATGTACTTATGTATATTCTGGCTTTTTCATGTTGAACCGTTTTATTCCCTACACATTTTTCTCTTCGTTTTTTTTTTTCATTCTCTCTCTCTCCCTTTCTTCCTCTTGATCCTTTCTGTCGAAGAGCGTGGGCTCGAAACGTTCGTTAAACTAATGTATTTGTTTGTTGCCCCTACACTTGTTTTCGTCTTTTGTTTTCTGTAAATTTGAACTATGTATGTATGTGTGTATGTATGTATGTGTGCGTGTGGGCGTGTACGTGCGTGTGTGTGTTGTGTGTGTGTGTGGTGTGTGTGTGTGTGTGTGTGTGTGTGTGTGTGATCTCTAAGAGATCACACTCCGAACGAGATCAGGGATAGAACTTAAGTGAAGGACGTCGTCGCAGAACAACACTACGCAAAGCTATGATGGGCCAGTCATGTCTCAAGCCTCACAGACAATCGGTGGACCCGTACAGTTGTCGAGTGGTACCCGCCGTGAGCGAAGAGACCACTCGAAAGACCTCCAATCTGGTGGGAAGAAAAATGTTTGAAACAACGTAGAGGAGAATTGCGAGAATACGAGGGGAATGAAACGAATGCTGTGGCCAGCAGAGCCGACTCTGCACCAGACATCCTGGCCGATCCAGATGATATGAGTGTGTGTGTGTGTGTGTGTGTGTGTGTGTGTGTGTGTGTGTGTGTGTGTGTGTGTGTGTGCGTGTGTACTTGTGGTTTCCCCTGGTAATCGCGGGTATTACAAGGCAGATAATCACTTCATAAAACTCGGCGGGATTAAAAATGTGAATTTAAAATTAAGGAATTATAGGGAAGAAATCCATAAAATTCATTTTTTTTTAATTACGAAGTTTTTATAATTTATAGTCGTCAGTAATTTTAATCGTCAGCAGGTTGTTCTGATTTATTAGTTGAACAATCTATAAAGTGAGACGCTTCATTAAACGTGGAAAAAAATTCGAATTTAGATGAAGCTCGCGTAATTTGCAATTTCTTTTTCTCCAATCGAGAGAAAAGACAGAAAGTTCTTTGTCTTTAGATAATAACTTGTATCTAGGGAATTTTAATTTATGTAAATGTCAAGTAGCAACCAATAATTTCAGCGTTAGCTACAAGCAACTTCACAAGCCGTTTTCAGATATATTCTTTGGTGATGTACATATTTGTTTCAAGTGCATATTTCAAAGCAGTAACCTTTCGCTGTTGTAAAGCAGATATTTATTTATAAACATAACACTTTGATATCGACCAACGGTTTAAACAAATTTGCACAAAATCATAGCTAAATCTTTTCAAATACGTCTGGTTCCCCTCGTGGTCGCGGAAATTACAAGGGAGATAACCATTTCTTCGTAGCATTTGGTAGAATTAGAAATTTGATTTTGAAATTTAATAATTATAAGAAAAATATATACACATACGTATATTTATTTATACATGTATAATTGTATAATTGTATGTATGTATGTATGTATGTATGTATGTATGTCTTTATGTATGTATAGATAGAAAGATAGATAGATAGATAGATATAGATAGATAGATAGATAGATAGATAGATAGATAGAGAGATAGATAGGTAGGTATGTATGTAGGTAGGTAGGTAGGTAGGTAGGCAGGCAGACAGACAGACAGACAGACAGACAGACAAACAGACAGATAGGCAGATAGATAGATAGAGAAACAGACAGACAGACAGACAGATAGATAGATAGATAGATAGATAGATAGATAGATAGATAGATAGATAGATAGATAGATAGATAGATAGATAGATAGATATGTTTCTTTATTAGCCACACAGAGCTGCACACAGACCGCAACAGATTACAAAGTAGAGCAGATAAGGTTTATCCGTGAAAAGAAAAGCCTACAGAAAAGACCACGGTAACCTCGGTCAATAAGGTTACATGTTGTCACATTTGTTTGCAAGTAGGTAACCCTCTATTTAAAAATTTTCCGGGTTCACAGGATTGTGCTCAAGGTGGCTTCGTCATTCATGCGTGCCATCTTTGCTACATTCACCCATCTTTTTTTGAAACATTCGCTAGACAAAACTTGCCTCTCTACTCTCACTTTACTTTTCAAGTGATACTTGAAGAAGTTGATGAGAGATTGACCAGAGAGGAAAGTGTTTGTCTCCAATCCTTTCAGACGCGTCCACCAGATACATTCTTTCGCTATAGCCACAAGAATGATGAAAATAGCTCTTCCTTCTTGTTTGAAGGAAGGAGGCGTGACAATATTGACGATAGACTCGGCTGATAAACCGACTCGTCCCACACGTGACAGCAGTCGTTCGACATAAGCCCACAGGTCGGAAATTGTTGGACACTGCACAAGAGTGTGCAGAATGGTTTCGTCGCTCTGACAGCATCTCGGGCTGGTCGGCCCCGTGTTTCTCGAGCCGTCTGTAGAGCTTATCCCGAACGAGTAGCACTTCTCGGTAGCACTGCAAGGCCAGGGATCTCTGGAAGTTGTCCATGGGCTCTGGCCCGAAAGTCGTCCTGAACAGGTATTCCTCGTCGACGTCCAGGCTCGCCCGGAGCTCGTCGTCGTATCTCTCCTCCACTAATCCCCTATAGAATGCTTTGGTTGTGTTGAAGTCACTCGAGGTCGCCCCGGGACAGCATAGTTGCTTGAGAGCAACGCGACACTCACGGTGCCATTCGCCCTTCCTCGGCCTCTTTTTGATCCACGACTGCAGTTTGGTCATCGAGACGAGTTGCGGGAAAACGTGCCTCACAAACGGCATCCACACCTGTTCACCGTCGTCTACGCGTGTCTGCACATCATCAACCACGGCATGCCCAGTCCTCCTTTTAACGGATGTTGACAGCAAATGAATCGCCTGATCATCGGGATCGCATCCTTTCCACAAGAAGCGAAAGCGAATGCGTTCTAGTTTGGTGATGGTAGGGTCGAGACAAGGCACGACGGTCAGGCGGTAGCAGATGTCGGACGCGATGTACGAGTTCGCCACCTCCACCCGAACTTTTAGGGACAGTTTCCTCCCAGCCCATTGCCGGGCGAGAGTGACCACCCTACTCGTTATCTCGTTCGAGTTTTTCTCCATTTGGAGGTCCGGACCAAACCAGACCCCGAGAAACTCGACCGGACCGTCGGTCCAGCGTCCCACGACGGAGGCGCTGATGGACGGCATGGGCTTGCTTCTCCGGGTGCCGACCCGCAAACCCACTGATTTTTCCCGGTTGATTTTCGCTCCTGTCACCACTTCGTAGTCTTTCAGTGTCTCGCCGACCAGCTCGATGTGCTCGTGGCTAGACACTATGACGGTGACGTCGCCCTCCTATGTAGACACGCTCGTCCCGCATCCCAATTCTCGCGGGATGCCCCTCAGATAGATAGATAGATAGATAGATAGATAGATAGATAGATAGATAGATAGATAGATAGATAGATAGATAGATAGATAGATAGATAGATATGTTTCTTTATTAGCCACACAGGGCTGCACACAGATAGAACAAATTACAAGGTAGAGCTTTTCTTTTGAAGGTTTAAAAAAAAAAAAAAGGAAAAAAAAAGAAAAAAAAAGGAAGGGGAGTTTCGATCAAAAGGGATCGTAAAAGGAGAGAAAAGAGGACAAAAAAAAAGGGGGGTTAAAAAAAAAGGGGGAGAGGAAAAAAAAATTGATCATAGGGATCGTTATCACAGAAATGTCAATATGAAGTGTAAAGGGGAGGACAGGTGAGGTTTACCCGTGGAAAGAAAAGCCTACGGAAAAGACCACGGTAACCTCGGTCAATGAAGTCACATTTTATATTTCTTTTTTTTTTTTTTTTTTTGCAAATAAGCAACTCTCGTTTTCGATTTCTGGGTTCATAGGACTATGCTCAAGGTGGCTTCGTCATTCATACGTGCCATTCTTGCTACATTCACCCATCTTTTTTTAAAACATTCGCTAGACAAAACTTGCCTCTCTACTCTCACTTTCTTTTCAAGTGGTACTTGAAGAAGTTGATGAGATTGACCAGAGAGGAAAGTGTTTGTCTCCAATCCTTTCAGACGCGTCCACCAGATACATTCTTTCGCCATAGCCACAGGATGATGAAAATAGCTCTTCCTTCCCGTTTGAAGGAAGGAGGCGTGACAATATTGACGATAGACTCAGCTGATAAACCGACTCGTCCCACACGTGACAGCAGTTGTTCGACATAAGCCCACAGGTCGGAAATTGTTGGACACTGAACGAGTGCGTGCAGAACGGTTTCGTCGCTCTGACCGCATCTCGGGCAGGTCGGCCCCGTGTTTCTCGAGCCGTGTCTGTAGAGCTTATCCCGAACGGGTAGCGCTTCTCGGTAGCACTGCCAGGCCAGGGATCTCTGGAAGTTGTCCATGGGCCCTGGCCCGAAAGTCGTCCCGAACAGGCGGGTCAGGTACTCCTCGTCGACGTCCAGGTTCGCCCCGAGCTCGTCGTCGTACCTCCCCTCCACTAAACCCCTATAGAATGCTTTGGTTGTGTTGAAGTCACTTAAGTCGACCCAGGACGGCAGAGTTGCTTGAGAGCAACGCGACACTCGCGGTGCCATTCGCCCTTCCTCGGCCTCTTTTTGATCCACGACTGCAGTTCGGTCATGGAGACGAGCTGCGGGAAGCGTGCCTCACAAACGGCGACCACACCTGTTCACCGTCGTCTACATAGAGCCAGAGATGTCGCAGTCTCAGCGCGTGTCTGCGCATCATCAACCACGGCATGCCCCCAGCCCTCCTTTTAACGGGTGTTGACAGCAAATGGATCGCCTGACCATCGGGACGCATCCTTTCCACAAGAAGCGAAAGAGGATGCGTTGTAGTTTGGTGATGGTAGGGTCGGGACAAGGTACGACGGTCAGGCGGTAGTAGATGACGGACGCGATGTACGTGTTCGCCACCTCCGCTCGACCTTTTAGGGACAGTTTCCTCTCGGCCCATTGCCGGGCGAGAGTGACCACCCTACTCGTTATCTCGTTCCAGTTCTTCTCCACTTGGAGGTCCGGACCAAACCAGACCCCGAGCAACTCAACCGGGCCGTCGGTCCAGCGTCCCACGACGGAGGCGCTGGTGGACGGCATGGGCTTGCTTCTCCAGGTGCCTAGTCGCAAGCCCACTGACTTTTCCCGGTTGATTTTCGCTCCTGTCACCGCTTCGTAGTCTTTCAGTGTCTCGCCGACCAGCTCGATGTGCTCGTGGCTAGACACTATGACGGTGACGTCGTCCGCGTATGCAGACACGCTCGTCCCGCATCCCAATTCTCGCGGGATGCCCCTTAGAGTCGCCAGCTTCCGCAGTAGTGGCTCAAGAGTCAATACGTATAGAAGCGCCGAGAGCGGGCATCCCTGACGGACCGAACGTGCAATGTCGAAAGGTCTCGATAGATGTCCATTTACGCGAATTACCGAACGGATGCCTCTGTACAAGGCAGCTATCCAGCCGCGGAAGACGGGACCGAAACCAGCCGCTCTCAGGACTGCCTCCAAGTATCGATGGTCTACCCTATCAAAGGCTTTCGATTGATCCAAGTTGATCAGGGCCCCACCCATGCCAGGTTCGTTAACTACCCTGTCTATGATGTAGCGCATTAGATGGAGGTTGTCATGGATGGTCCGGCCTGGCACGGCGCATGTTTGCGCCTTGTCGACCAGTTTCTCGATGACAAGCGCCAACCTCTTGGCTAGCACCTTGGCCAAAATTTTCAAGTCTGCATTAAGCAGAGTGATGGGCCTAAAGTTATCTATTACATTTCCCTTGTTTAGATCTTTCTTCAGCAGTGTTACGGCTCCTCGGCTCACAAAACAGGAATGCTCCCGTTTTGCTGCCAGTTGCAGTACACCGCCGCCAAGAGATCTCCAAACAAGTCTGGCATACAATTGTAAAGCTCGTAGGGTAGACCATCCAAACCCGGTGATTTGTCCCTCGAGCATTCTGCCATCGCTTCCCGCACTTCCGCCGCCGTGATGGCACCTTCGCAGCACCCTGCCTTTCTTGTCGAGAGTCGTGGTAGGCTATGTAGGTAGGCACTGAAGTCCACCCTACGTTCTTGCCCTCCACTCGTTCGAACAGTCGGGCAAAATGCTGCTGAAAGGCCTCACACATCTTACTTGGCTCGAGCAATTCGCGCCCCTGTTCATCTACCAGTGACCGAATGGTGGCTTTGTTGCCCTGTTGCGCCTCTGCCACCCGGGCCTCTCTCGCGGCTCCAACACCTTCGTTCCTTAGAGCACGCATCCTAGCTCTGACAGCACATCCTTCGTGTTTGGCGTTGAAGTGTTGGTCGAGGGCCAACCTCGCCGCCAAAACGTCGATGCGATGCCGCTTCTAATTGCCTCTTCTAGCTTCTTAACTAGCTCACCCTCTACTCTATTTCTATCTATGGCTAGTGCTTTGCTGTACCTAATCGCTTCTGCTTTTACTGCTCTCTTGAGGGCAAACCACCATTTGTTGTTGATGATGGCTCCCGTCAAAGCCTCTTTACTAGTGTGCTAATCCGGTCTCTGAAAACTTGTCTCGATGGGAAGGACGCGTTTAGTTTCCAGTATCCGGGACCCTGCCTAAGTGTCTTACCTAAGTCTAGCGTACATGTCACAAGTTTGTGATCCGTGTAGCTGACTATGTGGAATTGTGGACATCCTATGCTATCACTATCTACTGTCCTACACAGTATCCTATCTAGATACGATCTAGACGACCCGATGCGGTTGCTCCATGTCCACGTTGGCGCATTCGGGTGGTCTAGTCGGAACCTGTCAGACAGTTGAAAGCGTCTGAGCAGGTCTCTGAGGCATTTGCATCTCCGTCTATTCCTATCTCTACCCACGTAGTCTACATGCGTGTCCAAGGTAGCATTCCAATCCCCCACTAAGAGTAAAGGACGAGACGTTCCAAGAAAACTTCTAGACGTTGAAAGAAATCCGCCCGACCTGTTAAGGGCGGTGCGTAAACTGATACGAGTCGAAAAGCGCACCCATTGCTGCCGTCGACATCCAGGACGACCAGTCTACCCTCCGGGTCTACGAATATTGTCCTTACATTGAGATCCAGACTCTTGTGAAAAAGTACCGCGGTGCCACTACCGCCCATTCTCGGCAGACAGGGGGAAAAATAAATGTTGAACTGTCCGCCAAACATGGTCTTTAGGGCCCGCGGATTGTGGAGTCTGGTCTCGCTTATGGCTATGATTTCTAACTTATGTGACTTTATGTCATTTAAGAGGTACCCTTGTTTCCAAGGGGACCCCAAGCCACGCGCATTTACACAACCAATCTTGATCATAGTTCTAATGAATTAGAATACAGAGGGTTACTTACTGCTCGAAAGTTTTTGCTTTCTCCTCCGTTGGTTTGTCCTCGAGAAGATCCCAGTACAGTTTCTTTGTGAGATATTTTTGGCATTTACCAACCGCACTGGGGAAAATGCCTTTGAGTGTGTGGTGCAGACTTTTGAGTGTAATATTTTGATGTGGTCTGGTGGTGTTGTGTATGGGTGATTGTTTGTTTTTATGTCATCTTCTGTTATGTTTGTTTTTGATTGGATGTATTCCATCAAATTTGTGTTTTTGGTGTCTATGGCTGTGAGCATGTTTGCTGTATATGTTTTTGTGGTGTTGGTGTGGCTGTTGTTTGCGTTGGGTTTTGAAATGTCTTCGGGAGATGTATTTCCCCCTGCTTTGTTCGTGTTTGCATTTGGTTTGGTTGTGTTTCTGCTCTTTATTTTCCTTCTTTTTGTAGCTATTTGCCATTCCTCACTGGTTTCGTCTTCCGACGAAATTTCTGAGGAATCAGAAGGGGGTAGGGGTATGTTGTGGGCTTCTATGTATGTCTGTGTAAGTGGTTGTGTTGTTGTTTTCGTTGTTGTTGGTTGTTGAGTGTTTGTGTGTGTTGAGTGCGGTATAAGGGATGGGGGATCAGTTTGTGTGTTTTCTTTGTTTTTCTGTTCCTTTGGGTTTTGCTGTTGATGGTGGTGTTGGTATTTTTTCAGGTGTCGAGTGGTTTTTGGTTGATGACGGATTAGCTTGGTGTGCTTCTCTTGTCGTCTTCTGTGTTGATGGTGGTGTGGGTAGTAGAGCTTTTTTTCCGGAGTGCTTTGGTTGTGGTAGTGGTTGTTGTTGTTGCTCTTGTGTGCAGTGGTTGGGCACGTCTTTTTCAAGTGTGTTTCGCTTCCACACAAATAGCAGCGTGGTCGCCTGCCCTCTACCACTATATAGAGTTTGTAGCCTCCTGGCAGTTCTATAGCGGTGGGTATCTTCTCTCTTGCTGCTTCATCCAATTGAAGCAGGAATTCGATTGATTGGCCCACATAGTCTTTCTCTCCTAGAACCGCGATTTCCAGGATGTTTGTCTCTGACATTGTCTCTGACATTTCAAAGCAGATGGCCGAGACCAACCATTGTGTTTCGACATCAAATGGTATGTTTTTTATTTGGACTTTCGTGACCCTTTTGTTTAAATAGACTGGTATCATTACCAAGTCGTCCGAATGCAGCTCCAATGTGGAAAAACGTTTTGCTAAACTTTCGTTGAGGAAACGTACTTGGACTGTACCAAATTTGTTTCCCCAACTGATATATTCCTTGGAGTCCCATGCAGGACGAAGGCATTTATCGATTTTTTCCTGCGGTGCATTTTCTGTTCTTCTTGTTTTTTTGTTTATTACTTTATAAATTATTGTTTTTTTTTTGTTTTTTTTTAGATAGATAGATAGAGAGAGAGAGAGAGAGAAGAGAGAGAGAGAGAGATGTTTCTTTATTAGCCACACAGAGCTGAACACAGAGCGGACAAATTACAAAGTAGAGCTTTCCTTTTGGGGGAGAAAAAAAAGAAAAAGAGGGAGGGTAGGAGGTTTTCAATCAAAAGGGATCGTAAAAAAAGATAGATAGATAGATAGATAGATAGATAGATAGATAGATAGATAGATAGATAGATAGATAGATAGATAGATAGATAGATAGATAGATAGATAGATAGATAGATAGATAGATAGATAGATAGATAGATGATAGATAGATAGATGGATGGATGGATGGATGGACGGACGGATGGATGGATGGATGGATGGATGGATGGATGGATGGATGGATACGAGTACACACCACTGAAAGGGCCGAAATGTAACTGGCTTTTTCACTGACCACTGATGGGACAAATTTTCGTTTGTCTCTGATAATCCTTGTGTTTTAAACACGGAGGATTCATAAGAGTTATTATCTCAGGAAAAATACTACACCAACTAGACTATCGACTGTGTATACATTAAGTATGATATATAGATAGTTATGTTAATTAAATACTGCCTCGACTAGAGATCCCAACGATTTGATTACTCCCTGAGAGTATCGCCTCATTGATGCCGAGCAGCATTGATGCTACCGAGGAATGCCTGTGTTCTTTTAGGCTACTCTGTAGCACGTTTCGTCCTCTATCATCCATACAGCCACCTCGAAACGTCAGGTATAGCTGT
Organism: Octopus sinensis; assembly: GCF_006345805.1. Lineage (NCBI taxonomy): Eukaryota > Metazoa > Mollusca > Cephalopoda > Octopoda > Octopodidae > Octopus > Octopus sinensis. The sequence continues at coordinate 101,075,008 of NC_042998.1, read as the reverse complement.
AACAACTTTGATCATGCAGTAACTGTTCTGTTTTTCTAGACTCTGGGGATTTGTTCTTTAAAGTCAAATTGAGTGTTTTTCTAAAGTGCATCTTCCTTGTAAGCATGGTGAAACATTTTCTGCTTTCCTCAGCAGTTCTGCTATCTTTCCTAAGTCTAATGTCAGCCATAGCGGATCTAATGAGAAACGACTTAATCACACCCCTAGGGGAATCAACGCGTCTCGCACGATTCACTAAATCATTCATATGTCCAAACACCCCTGTAGTGTTTCTCCAAACCATCGTCGACTCATCAATAAAATCATTTTTATCAAGTCAGTCCAAGCCATAAGGTTAAGGCATTGCATCATTTAGTGCAATATGATTTGGGAATAAAAGCTCTTCAAATTCACTTTCACTTCCCAATCATTATCACCACTCAAAAGTCTGGCTATTGAGCTTAATTGTTTACACTCCTGTATTATTCTTTCTCTACCTCATTGCAGAAAATAACAAGGTGCAATTTTGTGTTGGTTCTCATGGCATTAATGCTGCAGTGTCATTGTTTTAGTGACCCAGTAAGAATATTCAAGACTTGGTTATGCCATTAGGCATATTCTGTAGTGGGTGATTTACAGGCTGCCAGAATATGCTCCAATGATGCTTAACTTCTGCACTGATAACAATCAGCTATGTCATTCGAGCTCCGCTGTCTAATTGACCGGGAATTGAGGCACATTTCCAAGAAGTATCTTTATACTTTTGGACCACACTGTAATTTATTTTCTCTCTTTCATCCGTGCAGCCACTAAAATAAGCTGGATACAGCGTTAGCAGCATCAACCAGCCATTCAGCTGCTATTTTTTTTATTACTCGGTGGGGATTTCATCTTTACTTTCAGCTTTGGTCATTCACTCGCATGCATCTGTCATATTCATGATGAAGCATTTTCTATTTCCCACTCCATTTCACAATCAGTACTTTGTATGGTATGTACATGTATATGCATATATTTATGCATATACAAGTTCATATATGCATACATATATAAATATATCCATCCATATATATATATGTGTGTGTATACATATATACATACATATATATAAAAATATATATATATATACGCATATATATGTATATATATATGTATATATATATATATATGCATATGTGTCTATGTCTTTTTGCATATATATATGAATATATATATATACACACATATATAAATGTGTATTTATTTGTGTGTGTGTATATATATATATTATATATATATATGCACACACACACTCATATATATATATGCACATACATACAAACATACATACATACATAAATGCATATTTTATGCCATATATCACGCAAGACACATACACATGCAGACGCACATACATGCCAATCTGCATTCATAAAGGTATCCACATTCTCTTACATATAATTATGACAAATAAGCACGAATGTTTGTCTCTATGAAGCAGCTTTAGTCGTTCGTTCTTCTCTTCTTATTCATCATTATTACTAGTCTTGTCTTGTCTCTTTTGTTTTGTTATTATTTTATATTATTGTTGTGTCTGTATTTTTTCTCCTGTCAAAGACATTGTCTTCATATTCTTGCTGCAATTATCTCTAATTCTTTTATCTTTGAAGAACAAACATCTTAATAATAATGTTGTAGTTTCCTGGTAGAATCCTGCTTTGCTGCAAGCTTGGCCGCGTGGGTGTATGTGTGAATGTATGTGTATGCATACATTTGTACGTGGATATGTGCGCGTAAACGAGTGGGTGTGCATTCATGTGTGCGAGTATGTGTGTGTGCGTGTTTGTGTGTGTGTGTGTGTGTGTGTGTGTGTGTGTGTGTGTGTGTGTGTGTGTGTGTGTGTGCTGCTATTGTTCTGCAGAAGTTTTGGTCATGTTTTGTTAAGTTCCAATTAAGAATTATAAAGTTAAGTTCTTTTTTTTCTTCCTTCTTTTTGTTAGTTGTCTTCTTTTTTTTGTTATTTTTCGTTTGGATTTTAGCGAGGTTTTTGATCAAGTTTTTATCTCTCTATCTCTTTTATCTCTCTCTCTCTCTATCTATCTCTATCTCTATCTCTATCTCTCTCTATCTCTCTCTATCTATCTATCTATCTATCTATCTATCTATCTATCTCCCTACCTGTATTTATCTCTATCTCATCCATCTATCTATTTCCATATCTCACCCTACCTTTTTCTCTTCCTTCTATTTTCTATTGTTATTTTTTCATTCCTTTTCGTACTTTTCTTTCTTAGTCCCGTCATTATTTGGACTATTTCATTATTGTCATATATTTTGTCTGTTTTTCGTGTTGTTTTCTTGTTCTGGTATTTTGTTTATTTTTTGGTGGGGAGGAATATGTTTTTATTTAGTTTTTGCAAATTCTTTCTTTCTTAGAAGTCATTCCTTTATTCCCTCATTCATTTATTCGTTCATTCACACAGAACATCGATTAGTGCATTGTTCTGATTTGCCTGCGAAAATACCACTTACGTTGTTGTCAGATACTGACCTTGTGTGGTGCTTTCATTGTATTTAGAACTGTATTGAGAAAAATAACGTTTTGAAAATTATTTATCACCACCACCTCCAGCACCACCACCAGTAACATCCTCAACATCACCGCCAACACCAAAACAAACATCACTCTGATTTCAGACCAAGCCACTACTGGCCCACATTAATTCGTATTCAAAAGATGCCATCTGTTTTAAGAAAGAAAAACAATAGGAGTATTTACTGGTCTGCATTCTATTGGCAAACTTAAACCGAATTGATTTCTTCAGAGTAAATATAGATAGATAGATAGATAGATAGATAGATAGATAGATAGATAGATAGATAGATAGATAGATAGATAGATAGATAGACAGACAGACAGACAGACAGACAGACAGACAGACAGACAGACAGACAGACAGATAGATAGATAGATAGATAGATAGAGATAGATAGATAGATAGATAGATAGATAGATAGATAGATAGATAGATAGATAGATAGATATGTATACACGTAAATATACGAGTGTATATATATATAAATCCAAATAAATAACTGATATTTAAACTCCAACGTGTAATTAAGTTGCAGTTAATCTGTGTGGGACCGATTTGCCCGCACATACATAATCTATCTATTTATCTATCTATCTATCTATCTATCTATCTATCTATCTATCTATCTATCTATCTATCTATCTATCTATCTATCTATCTATCTGTCTGTCTATGTATGTATCTATTATCTATCTATCTATCTAAACATATTTAGTAGCATTTCACATATCACTCATACCTTTATTCCACTCAACAGCTGTTTCGTTACGATAAACGCACCCAATGTGTAATTGCACGATCATAATACATAATTATTTTATATTAAATTAAATTAGATTTTAAAAACATGTTTTTCTGAATCATCTATAATGATATACATGCACAAATATATATATTCATACAAACTAAACACATACATATACATACATATTAACAGAAGCAAACCAACAGATTAAGGAAAATAGATACGTGCACGCGCGCGCACACTCATACACATATACACACACATTTATATATGTATATATATACATGCATGTATGTATGTATGTATGTATGTATGTATGTATATACGTATATACATGCACAGGGTGCGAGAGGGTATTTCAGGACTTAATTATCAGAGAGCAATAGCTCTCTTCAAACAAATTAAAATGTTATTTCTTTTAGGTTCCCCTTGACAGATTAAATACTAACATAAGAAATGAAACGTTATGCAGTCACTGTTGTCATATATGTGGAACACGGCTATTTAGAAATTGCTAATTTTCTAAATGCTGGATGATCTTTTGTACTCAAACTACGAAACCTCCGGCGAGAATATTTCAGTTGTATAAAGGAGAAAAACAACGCCCTAAACGTGTGAACACAATAAGGACAACTACAGTTTATCCAAAGGGCTCGAAATATTATCGATAATGACCCCGGAAACTTACTGAGAGATTTTGTCAATTAACTTCCAGTATCGGAGTTGATTATCAGAACTGTGGTGCACGATGATATTCGAAATATGTTGTTTGTACAGAGGAGAGCTCTATTCATATCTTCCATGACAGGAAAACTGCTTAATTTGTGTCAAGTAGTTACTTGATTTAAAACGCTTACGAACATGGCATGCTTTGGTTCTTTTCTTTTAAGAAAAACTTCTATTAAATCCAAAATTCCAACAGAAGGAATGAAAGGTGGTTATATGCAGATACTTTTTTTATGTGCCTAGAATGATGCATACTAAAATTCCAGCAATTGTGATGGTTTTAGGAGTAACAGTGGTCATGTCATGCCACCTTACATCTTTCCATGGGGTCTTAGAATTAATGGTTGCTGGATACCTTAAGGTGCTGCAGACAATTGTTAGGCTCTGGATCGATTAAATACGCAGTTGAAGGCCATAGTTGTTTCAACAAGACTTAGAACTTTCTCACAAAGCCACTTCACCCAAGAATGAATCTCAGATAATATCCACGATCATGTAATGCCAAGATTGTGGCCTCCAAACTCGACAGATTTAAATCCCATACACTAGTATGTTTTAAGCGTTGTTAAAAGGAAGTCTAATTGATATCCTCACAATACCATTGCTTCACTGAAGGCCACCATTCTCCAGGTGATCTCCAAAATCAACAAAGACTATTTAGCGCAGCTAGGTCAACAATTACGGTCCCACATTGAAGTAGTCATCGAAGCTGAAGGCTAATTCATAGAATAATCAAAGAAAACTTATCGAGAACATGCGCACAAACTTTTATTAAAATGCATTTGGTTTTTTGCTAGATTTAAAGTTTTATTAAATCCCAAATATATCCTGAAATAACTCTCAAACCCTGTATATACAATTGAAATAAACATATCAACGTACGTATTTACAGATATAATAGAGTATAAACAGATAAAATATAGTAAAAAATATAGTAGACCGGGATCAGTTAATAAAAAGTATTAAAAGGAATAAAACGATGGATTTATCAATTCCAGTTTTAAAATATTATGGGATGTTCGGAGATAATAACCAACAAACTTACATATACGCATACTCATACATGTAAATATATATGTGGCTGGGGTGTATGCACACACACACACACATGCACACATACACTCATATAGGCATACAAACACACATGCACACATATACAAATGCACATGAATGTATATCTGTATACATATGTATTCATATGTGTGTCTCTATTTCTCTGGGTGTGTGTTTGTGTGTGTGTATATATATTACATATTTATATAATCCGATTACGTCTCCACAGACATCTCTAACTGAAAATATATTCATATAGACTACCAAAGGATTTTAACTATAATCGAATCAAATACTGTTAAACTGTAGATTTCTCTCTCCTTGCAGCAGTAAGTCGTTGCTTCTCGTGACATCTGTTTGCCTGAATCTAGTATAACTATACTAGCTGACCCCGTGTCGTCAAAAATGTCAGCTAATTGTAGTATTTTATATATAAATAAAGTACAAAACTAAGTTTTTAGTTTAATAATTCTTTTGTTACCAAAATTGTAATATCCCTTTCAACTGTAGTCTTTTATATCCTTGATACACTCAGGTAATAATTATTTTCTCTAATGAGTTTGAATGTGTATATGTTTGTGTAGGTGTGTGTGGTTTTAATAATTATTTTTAACAAAACAGATAGAATATGGATGGTAAACTAAATTGATACACTTGTCAATGTTATCTAGTGGTTATCTTTTGAGATGTGACATTGATCATCGTTTACTATTGAAAGCACGCTGGTTCACTCACACATACATTCACATACTTCCCTTCTACACGCACACACATACGCACATATACTCACACAAAGTTGAAGTGCTGTTTGATTTTTTTTCAGAGTTGAATGTTAACCATCCCACTTCCATTGAACACACACACACACACACTCAAACAAACATTCACATACTTCCCCTTTACATAAACACACATATACTCACACAGATTTGAAACGTTGTTTGATTTTTCATCGTAGAATTTCCATCATCCCACTACCAAGTTTGCCATCACCCCTTCCTTTCTTATTCAAATGCTGTGATGGAAAAAAACACAATAGTATAATTATAGTAGAAGAACACCGAGCAGCTTATAATGTCGGAATAAGAAACATGGATCGAAAACTGGAATTTTACTGCGTTGGCCATTTAGGACTCTTACCAGTTCTACGATTAAAAAATTAACAAGGAATAAAACGATGGATTTATTCGCTCACGTGAGATTACAATGGACATATAAAATATGTATGTATGTATGTATGTATGTATGTATGTATGTATGTATGTATGTATGTATGTATGTATGTATGTATGTATGTATGTATGCGTGTGTGTATCATGTATGTATGTATGTATGTAGGTATGTATGCGTGTGTGTATTATGTATGTATGCATGTATGTATGTATGTATGTATGTATGTATGTATGTATGTATGTATGTATTTATGTATGTATGTATGTATGTATGTACATGTATTGGTTGTATAAACTATATCAGACTATGCAGACCGTTGACTGATTCAAATACCATTCAGGAAAATCGTCCACACTGACATGGTAGTCAACGGCAGAATTGCCAAAGCCGGTATTGTCTTCGATAGACTTTACAAGAACTTTTGAAAGAAGAAATATCTCAGCCTGCAAGCCAAGTTGAAGCTGTAGAAAGCCGTTGTTCTTTCTACTTTGCTCTAGGCTAGTTAAATGTGAACTGCTTTACATAAAGCAACGAGAAAAAAGATACTAATGATAGATAAACTGAAGGTTCTAACAAGAGAATAATCATTGCAGAAACTGAGTTCTGCGTGCTTAATTTTAGTACTTCTTTTATTAATTTTTAAATTTTATTTTCATTTTTCAGGTGGTTAAAATGATGATTGTCGTGGTGATTATATTTGCTGTCTGCTGGCTACCAATGCATCTATACTTCTTGCTAGTTTCATCGTTTCCCAGTATCAACAGCTACCAATACATTCAACAGATATTTCTGATTATTTACTGGATGGCTATGTCCAACTCTATGTACAACCCTATCATATATTGCTGGATGAACGCACGGTAAATCGATCATTTGACATCTTTTTTTGTTGTTCTACTTGTCGAATGTTTTTAAATCATTTTTTTTTTCATATCTCTTCTACTGATTTTCTCTTTTTTATAATTTCTTCTTTGATTTCCGTGTTAACTCTGTTTTCACTCTCATTTTCGCTTGGTTTCTCACTCACTTGTGGTTTCTTTTTCATTTCTTTCACTGCAATTTCATTCCCCCCCCCTCTCTCTCTCTCTCTCTCTCTCTCTCTCTCTTTTTTTTTCTCTGCGTGTGTATGTGTGGGTGTGCGGGTGTTTGTGTTTGTCCCCTACCACCGCTTCAAAATTGGTGTTGGTTTGTCTATGTCCCCGTAACTTAGCCGTTCAGCAACATGTAGAATAAGAACTGGACTTAAAAAGAAAGTACTGGGGTCGATCCATTCAAATGATACACACACACACACACACCACACACACATATATATATATATATATATATATATATATTATATATATATATATATGTATGTATGTATGTATGTATGTATGTATGTATGTATATACATATACATATATACACATATACACACACACATACAAACATATTTATATATTTGTACATGTGTATGCATATGTGTGTGTGTATGTGTGTGTGTGTGTATGCATATGTGTGTGTGTATGTGTGTGTGTGTGTGTTGTGTGTGGTGTGTGTGTGTGTGTGTGTGTGTGTGTGTGTGTGTGTGTGTGTGTGTGTGTGTGTACATAGATATCATATGATGATTGCCGCTATTTACAGAAGGCCATCTCTTCAATTAATAAATACTGTCATGAGATCTTATCTGACTAGCAAGAAGTCCTGTTCTTGACAAACAAACTCTCCTGCAGATCTTACAAATATTTTTAAGCAGAAAAGTGTCTGGGATTGTAGAAATGCTCGTTACAGAATACATTGTTCAGTTCTTCGAGCTTCAAATGATTTACATCTATTGTAGGTCATTTGTTTCCAAACCGATCCATCTCGAGTCATCTACTCCTAGTCTTCGACTTTCACATTAAGAGCCTTAAGGTTGCTTTTGGCAGCATCCCTAAAACGTTTCTTAGGTTTATGTCTCGGACGTTTGTCACGCTGCAACTCCCCGTAAAACATCTGCTTTAGCAACCTGCCATCCTGTATCCTAGTAAGGTGCCCAGCCCAACGCATCTGATTGTGTATGAGGATCATGAGGATCATTTCAATACTAGACGTGTTAGCTTGCTGAAGAATAACGGTGTTTGGTGTTAAAGACTTCCATCTGATGTCTAGTATCCTCCTTAGGCAAGCCTTTAACATACACACACACACACACACACATATATATATATATTATATATATATATATATATATATTACATATATATATATATCTATATATATTATTATTATTATTAATGTTGTTGTTACTATCATTAATAATAATAATAATAATAATAATAATAATAATATAATAATAATAATAATATAATAATAATAATAATAATAAAGGTTCCAAATTTTGGCACAAATCCAGCAGGTTTGGGGGAGGATTTAAGTCGATTACATCGACCCAGTGTTTAATTGGTACTTATGTTAATGACCCCGAAAGGATGAAAAGGAAAGTCAACCCTGGCAGAATTTGAACTTTGAACGCAAAGACGGACGAAGTACCGCTAAGCATTACTGCCAGCTCACTGCAATAATAATACAAGCTGAAACACTGATTAATCAAACGCTTGATGATAAATAGCACCATGATAATACGTAATTAAAATATTAGTATACATATCGAAATATGCATTATATTTCGTCATAAAATCTGTTATATAATTTTTATATGTATAGCATGTGATATCTTTAGTTGTGGCATACAAAAATACGTGATATCATATGTGTAAGATACACAACAGTTGTAGTGTTGATAAATAATTGAATGTTTTGTTTTGTTTATTTTTTCCCTTTTTTGCCCAATATCAGACCATCTTCCATGTTCTGGTATATCCTTATATGAGAAATAAACTATTTTAACCAGTTGATATTTGGAAATTCCACATGAATATCGATGGATGTGTCTACAAAATAATTCAAAAATTCCAATAATTAGTTCAAAATTGCTAAATCTGCATTAACAATAACGACCTTTCATACTTTATTGTATTTTACACATATGATACTATGGACAATAACATATCACTTGTTTTTGCTTGCAAATATATCCATAATAATTGCATATATATAAATGTGATGCATTTACTAACATCGTTTTAGAAATTCTGTTCCTTTTATTTTTTATGTTTTGACATGTTTACAAACATTTTTTCTTATATATTATTACTCTGCCCCTCTTCTTTAATTGTTTCTATAACTGAGTGAGTGAAACTTAGAGTAATGATTCAAGAAGCTTTAGCTATAGTTGATGGAAATTGATCATAACTTGATATTTCATGAAAGGAAATACTCAGAAATCATTAGACAAGAAAATAAAGCTGTTACTGAAATATCGGTGAAGCATACGTTAATGATACGCAAATTTTCAGGCAATATTTTGAGGCAAATGTTGTAAGGAGCACAACTCGTTTCATAATATTGTTGGAGTGATATACACCACTGGACGATTAAAAATTGTTGCATTTTTCAAATATATAAAAGTTATTTCTTCTTTCAGAAATGAAAAATAGAAAAATACTACAAAACTGTCCTGTTATGACTAGAGCTTTAAAGAACATGTTTTAGATATCAAACAGTATATTCACGAAAATGCAGAAGATGCAGAAATGAAAAAAATCGTTATGAGTTATTTACATCAAAGAAGGGCATCCTATAGAAATACCACAAATAAATCTGAAATATTTCTAAAAATTAGATCAGAAATATTTAATTAATACCGCCACTTCGACAAGTGTTTACTCAAACGCTGGAAGAACTTGCCATCACCCAACTGAATGTCGGGAAAATCTATTTTCTTCTTTGCTCTTAAACCCCATATAGCGTGTAATATGGTTCAAGGTGCACAGGATCTAATCAAAAGGCAGAATGGTCATGATATAAGCTCACCAGAAGCTAGACAATAGCAACAACGATGATGATTTCTGTAAATATTAGGTTCAAATTTTGGCAAAACGACTACCAATTCCTCTGGTACTTATTTTATCGACCCCCAAAAGGATGAAAGGCAAAGTTGGCATCTAACTCAGAACGTAAAGTCGGACAAAATGCCGCTAAGCATT
>NC_042998.1:101052186-101054686 GCF_006345805.1 Octopus sinensis | reverse complement strand
TTCACTCCATAGTTGCCCACGGGCATATGGCGTAGTGGTTAAGAGCGCGGGCTACTAACCCCAAGATTCCGAGTTCGATTCAAGCTAGTGACCTTAATAATAATAATAAAATAATGTAAATAATGTACATAATTCCTCATCTCTTCAATGAAGAATTTTTAGTTGTAATAATTATTAGCTGAAATGATTAGTTAAAATGATAATATAGATAAACGCCATCAATGTCAATTGTTACCGTTCCGATTTAAAGAATGTGAACGTTTCACTACATTTCTCAAATGGAATGCACACTAGCTGTTTGTTAATGCTCCTACTCTGTAAGCATTTACCTGAAGATTGTTAATAACAAAAACACGGAAGTAATTGTAATATTGTGATACGTAATAGTGCAAAATTGTAGAAATATAAAGAATATAATGTGAAAATCAGTTTGGAATTATATGCGTGTGCATATAATTTAAAAACTCTGTACTATATGTGTGTGTGAATACATGTGTAACAGGAATTAATTTATATAAAACATATGAGAGTACTCATAATAGAGTAAGTTTAATTAAGCGCAATCATCAGTTAACGCTTAATATATTTTTAACCTATAGTCTGTTTCGCGAACCTCATCAATAACTGCATAACACGTTCATTTGAGCTACTCTCTCGACGGGACACCTATACAGAGTAAACTAATGTTTCAACAGTTGTTCTGTCAGATGATACCTCTAACATGAAACGGTGATGAATCTAGATTTTCTGTATTATTTACATATAGTCGAAAATATCCTGATCACTTCAAAGATTATAACGTGGAATTGTCCAAAACTAGTTGCAATGACAGATTAGTTTGAACTTTAGATGTTTTAAAACAAAATATCAAGCTTTTAGATGTTTTGAAACAAATGTATCCTCCTACCATCCGAAAATGAAGTTCATCAAATAGTTTATAATACAAAAAAAAATTACGAAACAGCTATATTATAAACATTTCGAGAAATAACGGAACCATATCTGTTGAGAGTCTCTTTATTCAAAAGGACAAATCAGGCTTTTTCACGCTTGAAAACAATTTTAAGAGCGTCGCTCTCCTTCCAGCTTAGATACTAAGTTTTCAAAGAGCGAAAAGGTGAAGAAAAGCATTAATGTAATGAGAACCACTTGTAAGCAGTTTGGGCGACTTGCCCACATTTAAATGACATTTTGAGAATCACAAGACACTAGTATGACAATGGTGAGAATGACTGAATACCTTGTATAAAAATGTTCATAAGATAGAAATAAGAACATTTGCTTTAATTCTGAAAAATGTTATGTGGTTTTCATGTGGAATATTTCCTTCCGAGCTATTTGCTGAGGTTTTAGGAGATTCTCCTGATTATATTTTGTAATCGACCGTTAACATACAAGATTTATAATAACTAGAGAGATGTGTGTGTATGTGTGTGTATGGTTGTGGGGGTGTGGGGGTGTTTGTGTGTGTGTATTTAAAAGATATTTGATGACCAATAGGGCATAGGACAAATCAGAATGCAATATACTGGTCTGATGTACATGAACAGAGATTAAGACACTGGGTAATATGCTAATACACGATAGACGAGATTAAAACGTGATGTAACAAATACATTAATTAAAGCTGGGATTAAACATGCTGTAGCAACAGGCATCTGCCTTTGATCTGTAATTTGAAAGATTTAACGTATCAATTAAGTTTCCTTTTTTTTTTAATATCTCGAAGCCGTCTAAATAAGTACCAGTAATTTTTAAGGTTGAATGATATGTGACTGTGTGGTAAGAAGCTTGCTTTCCAACAATATGGTTCCGGGTTCAGTTCCATTGAGTGGAACCATGGGCAAATGTTTTCTACTATAGCCTCGGGCCGACCAAAGCATTGTGAGTGAATTTGGCAGACGGAAACTGAAAGAGGCCAGTCGCATATGTGTGTCTGAATGTGTGTGTATGTGTGTGTTTGTGTTTGTATCTGTGTTTGTCCCTCACCACCGCCTGTGTTGGTGTATTTATGCCCTCGTAACTTTGCGGTTAGGCAAAAAAGCCCGATAGAATAAGTACCAAGCCTAGCAACAAAAAAAGTAAGTACCGAGGTCCATTCATTTGACTAAAAATTCTTCAAGGTGATGCCCCAGTATGGCTGAAGCAAGTAAAAATTAAAAGATATCTATCTCCACCTCTCACTCTCTATCATACTTTATCGCCTTATATCTACCTCCCTACTTGCCTACCTACCTATCATTTTAGCCATATTCCTCTCTACTTACCTCCCTACATACTACCTACCTATCATTTTACCTATCATCCTCTATGTTTATATATCTAGTTCTTGCAAGACCTTAACAACTTTCAATAGATATATATTTATGAAATGATCATTTACTTAATGATTTTTTTCTGTTTCGTTATTCTAAATTTTAATTCTTCTTCTTATTCAGGTTCCGTCAAGGTTTCAAACTGGTCTTCTGCATTTTTCCTTGTGTACATGTACAAAAAAAGA
>NC_042998.1:100987186-101047186 GCF_006345805.1 Octopus sinensis | reverse complement strand
GGGGCCCAATCGATTAGATCGGCCCCAGTACACAACTGGTACTGAATTTATCGACCCCGTAAGGATGAAAGGCAAAGTCGACCTCGGCGGAATTTGAACGCAAAATGTAAAGACAGACGAAATACCGCTAAACATTTCGCCCGGCGTGCTAACGTTTCTGCCAGCTCGCCGCCTTACACATCAATTATATTATGCTACCACTGCATACATCGGCAAATTCGTGATATCGAGAGAGTTTCTTTGCTGTCAGTCTAGAAATAGCAAACAATTCTCCCTGAAATTTCACCCTACCATCTTAAAAAGAAATAATACCACATTAAATAATATAATCCCAAATACATTATACCACAAAGAAAACTTTTCAGTGTTGTTATATCTCGAACCTCTGCTAGGTTTGTTGGGGCTAAGCAGCAACCGTAGTGTCAGTGAACAATAGCCACCTTGTGATATCTAGTTGAAGCTCCAATATGATCGTTCAACTTGCAAGAAATAGCAGTCACATCTTCCTAAGGGAAGGACGCATTAGATAAAGTAGTCCTACATCCGTGAAGGCGCATGGCCTAAGGGTTAGCCTGTTTCACTCAAGATCGCCATGCACTGTGTTCTTGAGCAAAACATGTCATTTCAAGTTGCTCCAGTCCTTCTTTCGATCAGTGGGAAATGTTGGCCTGCTCACCTAGCCAGCAGGGTGGCGTCATTTGAAGGTTAAAACGATGCAAAAGCACATTGTCACCAGCGATGTGTAACAACATCTGATAATCTGGTCGGTCATGTGGTCACATCTATCCCTATAGAACGAATGGTGTTCTGTTGCTGGGACACGTTTGATGATATATCTACACGATGTTGTCTCACCTGGAACTAAACAGCAACAAAGGTATCAGTTCACGTGACTAGAAATAGAAATCGGTACTACTTGTAACTATGTGGACTGGACACAGCACAGAGACATGGGTGAGACACGAACTACAAATTCTGTGGATGGCTAGCCAGCTGGTTATTTCAATTCCATCATCTACAATTCTCAGTCATTTTAAAGAATTTTAGTAAACAAAACAGGCTGTTGTAGTTTAGCCCCAGGCCAGCCCTGATCGAGCAGACCTACAATCAAAGGCTTTCTGACTATGATTATCGCAACTTTTCCAGCTAACTTATTTCAGACGACATTATCTAATGTGTCCTTTTCTTTTTCAAAAAAACAATTACATGTAAATTTGGCTGCTGTTTCTAGCATACAGAGCAACCACATAGAGGCTTTTTCGTTGGCTGGTGGCGAAATAAGTTTGGTCCAAATGATCGAAACTATAGAATTCTTTTGCTAGATGCATTTCATAAAAAGTAGTAATAAGCAACAGAACTTGAACCTTGCATTGCCAAACAATACGTGGCTTCAATTCTGTTTGTGGATCTGGGGTTTATTTATGTCTCAATTACATCCCCAGTTGTGTGTATATGTGTATGTGTGTACGGGTGTTTGTGTGTGTGTGTGGCCTCTTCCAATGGGGTCCGTTTTGAAAAGAGAATGCATGTACTACATGTGGGTGAGTGGTAGTATGTGTGAATGTATGTGTTGTGTTAGCTGAAAAAGAGGGTGTTACAAGTAGATGATGGCCCCTCCGTCGGTCTTGATGAGGACATTCAGTTATTCAATCATTTGATCATACCTGCTAATCGTTCGATTAACGTGGAAGTGACTGAATATTCTACAGACACATGTATAGTATTTATGTAATTGTTGAGCAAAATTAGCTTGACTCACGTGACACGCACGATCCTTTGAATTCCATTCACAATCAAACCGACAGGCTTCGAAACAGTTTCTGTCGATCCAATTTCATTCACAAAGCTTGTACCGATCCAAAGTTACAGTAGAAAGGCACTTGCCCAACATGTCGCACAATATAATCGAACTCGAGTGAACTTCTTAACCATTAGGCCATGCCCCGATCCAGATAAATAATATTAATGTTTTATATTCTAGGCACAAGCCCGAAATTTTGAGGGAGTGGGCCAGTCGATTAGATCGACCCCAGTACACACACCTGCACTTAATTTATCGACCCCGAAAGGATGAAAGGCAAAGTCGACCTCGGCGGAATTTGATCTCAGGGCGTAAAGACAGAAGAAATACCTATTTCTTAACTATCCACAAGGAGCTAAACACAGAGAGGATAAACAAGGACAGACAAACGGATTAAGTCGATTATATCGACCCCAGTGCGTTACTGGTACTTAATTTATCGACCCCGAAAGGATGAAAGGCAAAGTCAATCTCGGCGGAATTTGATCTCAGAACGTAACGGCAGACGAAATACGGCTATGCATTTCGCCCGGCGTGCTAACGTTTCTGCCAACTCGCCGTCTTAGATAAATAATATTAATGTAACCGCAATGTCCTCCAACCAGTGTATCATTTCACTTGTCATTGAGGCTCCACAGTTAGTCAGGGACTTAGTCTTTGCTGTACCAAGCGTGCTCATTGCTTGTTAACATAGATCACTAGTTGATTAAGTCAAACCCACAGTGGTTTATCGAATCTGGAAGAACGAGAAGTAAAGTTTATCTCGGCGGAATTTGAACTCAGAATGAAAAGAATCAAAATAAATGCTGCTAGAATTTTATCTTTTTCGCGATTCCTCTAATTAGTTAATTCATCACCCTAGCTCATATATCCAAAATCATTTCCAGTACAATCTTCACATTTAATTTGTACATGTATTCCTGTATTTAAATTTCCACGATTCGCTTTTGATTTCAATTTCCATAAAGATCGATTTAACCTTTTTTAGTCTGTTGAAGTGATAAAAACAGTGAATTAGCAAATAGAATGCCTTGCGGTTTTGCTCCGGTTCTCAGTGTTCAGGGTTCAAATACCGCTGAGATCAATTTATAAGTACTGTAGATGGTTCTTTTTTTTTCTTTTTTTTTCTTTTTTTTTCTTTCTTTTTTTTTGTCTCTTTCTCTCTCGGAATCAGTTAATAGCACAGTAAGAATGAGCTTGGTAGCGAGAGGAAGGGGCATTCATTGTATACCCCTTTCTTTATAAATGGAGAATAGTTAAAAGAGGGTCTAGCATAACACCCTCTTCCCATATAAAACGTGAGGTGTTACTGGCGCCATCCGAGAACAGCCCAATGCGCAGCACAATACGGAACGACAATTAAAGAACGGCGGTTAAATAAATCTCAATAATATAATGGATATCACAGAGAATTCCATCCTTCATGCAAAACAAAACAGTAAATTTTACCTCACGCTTAAATACGCAATAATCTTATTCAAATGTAGACTAACATGTTATTCTACCACAGATTTCGCTTGTTTTGTGGGGGGGGTTTCATAGTTTTCCAATGACTGATATCTCATTTCTGTGCCAAAACTATAACTGAGGAAATAACATTGTATTTCGGGGTTACACAGACTTCAAGTGAACCAACTAGCAAATAAGTGATTTTGTGTGTGTATGTGTGTGTGTGTGCATGTGTATACACATATATATAAGCAAATTTTATATATATAAGTATATATATATATACACGATTGTGTATATATATACATATATATATATTATAATAATAATATGGGAGAATATTATTCCAAACTTACAGGGAAAAATTCAATTTAGAAATACTAAATCAAATTTCACAAAATATAATATATATATATATACGCAGCGCACGCGTTAACTATTGCAATAAAAGTTTGATAGTGACTTCAAAGTTTCTCATTGCACACCTTCCTCAAACTGCCGAAACATCGAAGTCAATGTCACCCTCTTGTTTTTCTTTGCAAAAGTTAATAAATATGTACTCTACTAAAAAGTACTGAGTAATCCTTCAGTTTAATATTAAAATGATTTTATAAATAACTTGACATAAAACAGATTATATATAGATGTGTGTTAAGAAGCTTGCTTCCCAACCACAAGGTTCCGGGTTCAGTCTCACTACATGGCTCCTATAGTTTTGTACTATAGCCTCGGGCCGACCAAAGTCTTGTGACCGGATTTGGTAAACGGAAACTGATAGAAACCCGTCTTATATATATTTATAAATACACCCACACACACACACACGTATATATATATATATATATATATATATATATATATATATATATATATATAATGTGTGTGTATCTTTGTGTCCGTGTTTGTACTCACCACAGTTTGACAACCGGTGTTGGTGCGTTTACGTTTCCAAGATGGCAAAAGAGACAATAAAATAATTACTAGGCTTCCACAAAATGTACTTGGGATGATTCATTCGACTAAAAATCCTACAAGGCGATACTCCTGCATAGCCGCAGTCCAGTGACTAAAACAAGCATATATATATATATATATATATATATATATATATATATGTATGTACATACATACACATACACACAAACACGTACACACAAACACAGTGTATAAATGCAAATTGGACAGTTAATCGTGAATACATTTTTACAACTGTCGAAATCTTGCTTTGTATGCGCGCGTGTGTGTGTGTGTGTATGTGCATATTTATGTATGTGTATATCACGTGATCACGCGACCGACCAGTCCATCAGATGTAGTTACACATCGCTGGTCACACATCGCTGGCCTTCGAATGACGCCACCCCGCTGGCTAAGCGAGCAGGCCAACAGAAGAAAGAGTGGTGAAAGAGTACAGCAGGGATCGTGGAGCTTTTACACACTCGGTCTAGGAATCGAAACCGCGATCCTAGGACCGCGAGTCCGCTGCCCTAACCATTGGCCATTGCGCCTCCACATATATATATATATTATATATTATATATATATATTATTATATATATATATATATATATATATATATATATATATATATATATTATATATATATATATATATATATATATATATATATATATATATATATATATCTATATATATATATATATATATATATATATATATATATATTATATATATATATATATATAATAATATATATATATATATATAAATGTATAAATGGATAGATGGATACAAAAGGGAGAGGCTGGTGGATGATAGAAAGATTGCATTGTGAGAAGGTAGGAAAATATATGAAAAGAATACTAAGATACAGAGGAATGTAAGGCCAATTTGTGTGTATATGCCTCCATTTGCGTGTATGTGTGTGTACTTTACTATTTATCTCTGGGTGTCTCCTTGTATATGTGTGCGTGCGTACGTATGCGAGAGAAAACAAATGAAAACTGTATAAACGATGTGGAAAAAAAAGACGAACTAATGGAGCAGATGAAAAGATAATTAAAGGACGAAAAAATGAAAACGTGGAAAGATGACAAAGAAAAAAAAAGACATAACTTATATAAAGAAAACTAGAAAAAAAGAACATGAAAATATGAAGAAACTATTAACTGAAGACAGGATCTGAGCTGGTCGAAATATTTGTTCATATTTTGGTTTCAGTGTTGTTTTTTGACCCCTTACCTTTACCTAAAACCACAACTACCATCCCCTACCCTACTGCTCATCTTCAGCTCGATCACATTTCTGAACACCGACAACAACAGCACAATCAACCTGTCCAACACAAAGCCTAATCCAAATCCAACCACCACCACCGAATACTGGAAACATGAATTCTTGTAATGTTGTCGTTACTGCTTTTATTTTCCTCGGAGTCATGAAACGAAAACGTCCTATGTGCAAATGATTCCTCCTCATCATCTTCGTCCCTTTCCTCCCCTTCCTCCTCCTTCTCCTCCTCCTCCTCGGTAGACTAACATATATATATATATTTATTGTTGTACTGGTGAGGTGATGAGAATCCTCAGCAAGTGTGTCGTTGCAACCCGCTGATTAGCGCAGTAACTCGTTTTTCAGGAAGCTTGCACACTTCCACTCGTCCTCTCTTCATTACATCTGCTGATTAACAAGAAAATATATTCTCAAACTGTTAATGTAAAGAAAAATGTAGAATTCCTGGTAAAATAATATCTTCTCATTATTTTCTTCATCAGGAAATTTCATTAAACTGAAATATATATATATATATTTATTATTCATTTATTTATTTATCTCGAATATGAAAAGTACATAAATTTTTTAATTTTATTTTTGTCACAAAAGAGTTACATATTTGTGGACATACATATAAATGTTCAAGACTAACAAATTATTAACAATGCTCTCAACGAACGATTTTACACCCTTACAGACCACAGTATTGATATTTATGGAACTTGCTTCTTTTATGAAAGAAATTGTGTCTATATTTATTAGAAACGACTCTGCATCATCTTAGTTGAATTAATTACAAATGGAATAAGAGTCACATTTCTAACATATCAAAATGATTTCAATTCTACAACAAAGTATTATTCCTGAGCTTCTCAACTCGCTTCTCCATGATATTATACACTGTCAGTATTGCTTCATCAGTAATTAAAAGCCTATTGTTGGTTTTCGTTTAATGCGTTGTGTGTGATCTTGTGATCAGTGAGTATTTTAAAGTTAACTTTAAGATCATTGCATTATCGTTGTGTATAACTTACGTATTTGGGCTTACGTATTTGTTATTTAATTTAGTATTTAAGAAACTAGAATTTGACATCTCGGCGTATATAAACTATGAAACAATTTTATTCTTTTCATTTATTTTCTGTAGGTGCTTATGTGTGACACTTATAGAATCTAATTTATTGAAGCGAGAAACTAACCATATGGCGTCATTTATCATGTAGATCATTACAGGATCTATATAGCAAAGGTGATGGATTTCTCCAATATGATAATTTTTTCTTGACTTTGCTACTTCGGATAAATCGTTTTATCCAGGAAAGGAAGGTGTTTTGTTATTTATATATGGAGTATTACATTCACCAAATTAATGACCATGTAAAAACATACCCTTCATGTTTCTTTATTATGGTCGGGTGATTTGCCATTTCATGATCCTTTTAACTGTTGCCCTAGCATTAGATCTTGGCTCACAAAACTTTAATCTAATTTCGTACGATAATTCCATTGCTGTTCTGATGGCTGATATATTGCTTTCCGTCTCATCATATTATACATTGATATAGAACAGGATTTCATGTTCGTTAGAAATATAATGGGCAACATCTACAATCACCTTCTTGAAATTCTCTCTGTGGCTCAGTATTACGCTGTTACTTTCTCTCTTTAGAACATACTGTCACTGAATGTTTGATTCGTTATATATGTGATGCTTTTTAATACTTCACTGATGTTGCAAGCCATTATGCTTTATTCTGTTAAGTTCAAAACCAATATTACAAAATCATATGCTATGACTAGCAATCTGAGTTAATCGTTACAATAATTTTTATCGTTGAAGTGTGAGAGCATTTTTTTTTTGCCC
Organism: Octopus sinensis; assembly: GCF_006345805.1. Classification (NCBI taxonomy): domain Eukaryota; kingdom Metazoa; phylum Mollusca; class Cephalopoda; order Octopoda; family Octopodidae; genus Octopus; species Octopus sinensis. The sequence continues at coordinate 101,039,837 of NC_042998.1, read as the reverse complement.
ATTTTTCAAAATATTCTTTCTGCATTTTATTCCCTTGATTTTCCACACCTTGTTCTGATTTCGTTCACGCCCAAGTATCTGTAAGATGAATGGTCATGTATTACTTGATTTTCGTTGAGTTTAAAATCATTCGTCATTACAAGCGAAACTAGGATCACGTTTCCGACATGTCAAATATCAGTATAATTTCTGAGCTTCTCAACTCAATTCTCCATAATATTATATACATTCATATGGCTACATCAATAATTAAAAGACTACTATTGTTTGTTGGGTTTTTATTATTATTTTTGATTTTGTAAAAATTGTTTATCTTCTAAAAGATTATGTTTAATGTGTTGTGTCAGAGCTGGTGATCAGCCTGTAATTTATAGTTGGTGCTTAATCACCAACCTTATCACTTGACGTCAAAATTCCACCTAGATCTCTGCCATAAAATTCTCTGGAAATTGTAATGAAATCTCCAACTATGAACCATTTCAGGAAACTTGTTGCAAGGTAACCATAAAAGGAGAAGATGAATAGCCGAGTTTCTACTTTTTGTTTGTTTAATTGGATTTCGTTTGCTTTTTTTTTTTTTTTTCTAATATCATATCCTTAATTAACTCAAAGACCAGAGAGAATTAATATCTTGAAATATCTTGAAACATTGTAAACACTGAAATCAGAAACCGTAGTATCGTTAAATGCAATGAAAATGTCGTCCAGCTTGTGAATACCAGCATTTTGAATTGGATTAGAATCGAAAGCTTTCATTATAGCCGTCCATCTAGACATATAAAAAAGGTCTTCTCACGTACTTTTACGCCATATAGTGCTCTGTCATATATTTCTCATTCCCTACAGGAATTTACCAAGCTTTAATCTTATTTCATATCATAAATGGTAAACAATAGCGTTGTTGATAAGGTTTCCAACCGATCAGTCATTGATTCACCCCTGATTCATTTCTGATCACTAAAATCACAAAAGTGTGTCTGTAACTGAATGCATAACAAATAATGAAATGAACATATTACAACAGGTTTCTTTTCAGTTTGCCCACTGACTTTTATATCTTTCACCGATGTATATTGATACATACACACGCGCGCGCGCGTAAATGTATTTATGTGTGCGCTTGTGTGTCATTGAAGTTAATATTTTTAAGTATTTTAAGAAAAGTAGCAAGAGGGGACTCCTTACTAAAAGTCAAATTAGAGTCAAATTTATTATGAAATTGAGATTTTAAGTTTGGTCTGCTAGTTTCTTCAATAAATGTGGTCTGAGTAAACCCCACGGCCGAACAGGTCAAAGCTCTACTAAAAACGAATTTTATAATAGATATATACATACGCACACACACACACACACACACTCTCTCTCTCTCTCTCTCACACACACACACACACACACACACAAACACACATGCACACATATACATACTCATATACACTCATGCATAAATATAATATAAAAATGTGTGTATGTGTGTTCTGTATATATATATATATATATATATATAATAATAATAATAATAATAATAATAATAATAATAATAATAATAATAATAATAAGGAAATTAAAGCCAACAGACCAGATATAGCTGTCAGAGATCATGAAGAAAAAAAATGCCTTCTAATTGATGTATCAATACCGGCAGATGACAACGTGTCTCTAAAAGAAATGGAGAAACTTTCAAAATACAAAGACCTGGAAATAGAGGTAACCAGAATGTGGAATCTAAAGACAGAAACAATTCCTATCATAGTAGGTGCATTAGGCATGATAAAAACATATTCAGACAAATACATAACAAAAACACCAGGACTTACAAACACATATAACATACAGAAAATTGCACTACTAGGCACTGCACACATCCTACGCAGAACACTTTCCATACAATAACCATCAGAACTTCACAACAAATCATAGCACATACCCAAGGCACACAGAGCTGCGCTCGGTAGTGAAGTGAAAGCACGATATAAAAAATATACTACTGAACAATAATAATAATAATAATAATGATAATAATAATATAATAATAATAATAATAATAATAATAATAATAATAATAATAATAATGATAATAATAATAATAATAATAATAATAATAATAATAATAATAATAATAATAATAATAATAATAAAACTAATTAATTAATTAATAATTGATAATTTTACCAAGTAGTTCGGTACATTAAAATAACCTTTATGAGTAATATTATACAAATATTCTATAATTATAAGCATAATTATAATCAGGGGTCAGCTAATTGCATCGCCACGCACCAAATTTAGAAATAGCAGTTGAAATACCTTTTCCTCAATATTTATATATATATTCATACAAATATACATATGTGTGTGTATATATATATTATAAATAGGTATGTATGTGTGTATTATACATATTTATATATATATATATATATATATATATATATATATATATTATATATATATATATATATATATATATATATATATATACATAAATATGAGAGAGTAACCACTATGTGGTCGACTCTAGTGCTAAAAATAGATCCGCTATGGTATAGCCACTAAAAATTGTTTCCAAGAAGAAATAACACATTTAACGTAGGGCAAGTGAAAAATAACGAAAATATAGATTAACTCTGGACAATTGTTTCATTATTTATGTAATATGCAATGTATGTATGTATATAAATATATATATATATATACATACATACATACATACATACATACATACATACATACATACATACATACATACATACATACATACATACATACATTCTGACATAGATATACACATCAAGTTATAGAAACGGGAAAAATAGAACTCAGTACATAAATAGTATTATTTATAGACATGAAGCTGAATCGATGACTCAAGAATTTAGAGTCCTAGAGTTTTTCTCCATTCATTACGTGAAATCATTTTCAAATCCTATTTAATAATAAATTACGGGTAGACATGTATGGGTCACATTAGTTAAGTAGATTATTTGTTGGTTATCCTAAACACTACAAGCTAACGTAGTTGTCAGTATATGGCCATGAATAATCTTATCTGTGTTATTGCAAGCTATTGTGCGTCCTGTTCGATAGCTTATTGAAAGAGAATCACCAATAAACTTTAGATAATACCAGATCCAGAACTTTTCCAATGACATCACTTCATTCTTATTATCTTATCGACTACTGTTCTCCATTTTTTATTATCACTTTTATTTGGTGTCTTTTGTATTGTCATTTTTCGCATTAAATTTCTTTTCCAAAAAACAGCTTTACAAAGCGCTTATACATCATTTTTAACGAGTGTCCTATTCCAATGCGCATCTTACTATATAATTTATAGCGATTATTTTCAAAAGAATGCTTTTCGTATTTTCGTTTTCCTTAACATTATATCTCTAATCTTTTATTCAATACTGCTTTAAAAAAATTATGAGATTTTTTTTTGTCTGCTTTTAGTTCTGAATGTTTGTTTACTTGCTAGTTCTTTCCCCCACCTCTCTCTCTCTCTCTCTCTCTCTCTCTCTCTCTTTCTTTCTTTATTTCTTTCGTTCTCTTTCTCTTCTCTCCCCACATTCCCATATTTATCACATGTAACGAGTTCTTAATGTTTCTAGATGGATTAACTTCTGTCATCTCAGTTATTTTACGTAGTTCGCTACATAAGATGATTATTCTATCTTTCCAATTTTTTACACTCTGATTATGTTATATTTCGTATATCAAGATATATGTTTTTTATTTAATCCAATACTTTGGTTGGCTGAATGAATACAAACGCATATGAAAGAGTTCAACTTACGTCATATTTGAATTTTGTGATAGAAAACCTGTTTTTGTGTGTCAGTTGCCTATATTCCATTTTTAATTCATTGCTATTCTCTAAAAGTGGGTTTCTTTTAGATAACAACTACTCGCACGCAAGAGGTCCTATCACGGTTGATTACATATAGAACTCTAATAGATATGTCACAAAAAATATATAAATTTTGCATTTTATCATCCACTGGAGTCGATAGAATAAAGAACTTGCCAAGTTCTTGAATAATTTCATTGACTAAACCGTATTTCCAAAATGTTTGGACTTAAGTTTGGCTTACACAGTCAATAGAGCATCGAATTTAATGCCTTGTAGTATTTTTCCAAATCTGGTTGAAGTCGATTGACTCTGCTTTCCATCCTTCTGAGGTCGATTAGATAAGTATCAATCAAGTACTGACGTAAATTTCATCGATATCTTATGGACACCGAATGAATGAAAAGCAATTCGACTTCGGCGGCATTTGAATTCAGAACATAAAGCCAAAAGAAATACTACTAAGCATTTTCTCTGATGTACTAAAGACTTGTCTAGCTCATTGCGTTAATGATAATTGTTTCAAATTTTGGCAGAAGGTCAGCAGTTTGGGGGGAGAAGAGGAAGTCGATTATATTGACTCAAGTACTCAAATTCTACTTATTACATCGACCCAAAAAGGATGAGAGACAAAGTCGAACTCGACGGAATTTCAACTCAACGTAAAAAAACGGATGAAATACTACTAAGCATTTTGTCCGGCGAGCTGACGATTCTGCCAGCTCACCGTCTTAATAATAACAATAATATTGTTTAGTAAAGGCAGAAGGCCAGAAATTTTGGGGGGAGGGGACAAGTCGATTACATCGATCCCAGTGCTTCACTGGTATTTAATTTATCCACCCCGAAAGCATCGCTGTCGTTTGAACTCAGAATGTAAAGTGTCGGACGAAATATTGGTAAGCATTTTGCCCGGCGTGCTAATGATTCTGGCATTTCGCCGCCTTAATAATAATGATGGTAATATTAATAATAATATTAATAATAATAATAATGATAATAATAATAGCAACAACAACAACAATAATAATGATAATAATAATGATAATAATAATAATAATAATAATAATAATAATAATAATAATAATAATAATGATGATAATGATAATAATAATCATTTCTACTATAAGCACAAGGCCTAAAATTTTGGCGGAGGTGGATAGTCGATCACATCGACCCCAGTACTTGACTGATACTTCATTTATCGACCCCGAAAGGATGAAAGGCAAAGTCAACAAAGCGGGAATTTGAACTCAGAACGTGGCGACAGGCGGAATACCGTTAAGCATACTAATGATTTCGCTAGCTTGCCGCCTTAATAATAATAATAATAATAATAATAATAATAATAATAATAATAATAATATTAATAATAATAATAATAATAAAGATGGGCTACAGCAAATATTCTGCTCAATACCACAGATTTGCTTGTCAGTTGTTTGACCTTAACCAGTTGAGCATGTCCCTTAGTGGCTGACGATATGTGCATCTCTGATCACGAGCAGAAGTAGTGGGGGAGCATCATAGCCATGTGTTGAGAGGGATTCTTTGGGGTTTGAATAATTCACCTCTGGAAACATGGGTGGTTCTTTCAACATCCTTAAACAACCCTTATTCAGGGACCTTTTGAGTAGGATGGGCTACTCAACCTGAAGAAATTTCTAACTGGGCCCCACCTGCAAGGTCATGTGCTGTTTATCTTGATATGAGATCACCATGTCGCGTACATATGGTTGTGATGCATGTGCCTGGTGTACCCTTATCAGACGGGTTGTCATGATGGGTATATTGGGCTTCGTATATTTTACCCCAGTGTCACTTTGATGGCATGAACTGCTCTCTCACTCAATAATAATAATAATAATAATAATAATAATAATAATAATAATAATAATAATAATAATATAATAATAATAATAATAATAATGTTAGCTTTATTAACCACTTAGGGTTCACAAAAAAGACATCGGGGTGGTACTGGACAATACGATGTGGGAATACATAAAAGACGTGTAAAAAGCAAAAACCGTTGCAATTGCCCCCCACTAACACTCACAAGAAACCCAGAGCGGCACTTCCACCGAACGCATTGTCCGACTGACAGAGGACTGTGAGCGCCTGACGACACTCTAGGTACTAGATGACTTGCCAGGACTGAAGCTCAAAGAGACGAGTGGTGAAAAATCTTGTCTCTCAAAAGACGACACCTTTTCACCGTCATGGAAGCGCTGGAGATGGCTGCACATCAACATCCACGGCATACCCAACGCTCCACTCAGTAGCTATCGACAACAAATGGAGCGCCTGACCAGTGTAACACATCCCTTCCACAGAAAGCAGAAGAGTAAGCGCTCTAGTTTGGTCAGACGTAAGCTGGGCAAGGCACGACGGTCAGTCGGTAATATATGACGAAGGCGATATAAGCTTTCGTCACCTCTGATCAACCTTTCAGGGATAGCTTTCTCTCGGCCCATTTCTTGGTGAGATTGGCTACCCTGCTTGTCATCTCGCCCCAATTCGCCACCTGGAGATCTGGACAAAACCATACCCCGAACAATTTAACCGATCCCTCCGTCCAGCGTCCCGTGGCTTTATTGGGCGGCATGGACCTGCCTCTCAAGGTGCCGAGCTGCAGGCCCACTGACTTTTTTTGGTTAATGGTTGCTCTTGTCACCGCTTATTATTCTTTTAAAGCAGAGTCTGGTATTCGATGCCATGATAATGACGTTGTCTGCATATGCCAACATAGTTCTCCTACGTCCTAGTTCGCACGTTATACCTCTCAGCATCACCAATTTCCGCTATAGAGGCTCTAGAGACTGTACATACAGAAGAGACAAAAGCGGATACCCTTAATGGACCAAGCTCATGATGCTGAATGGTTCCGATGGATAACCGTTCACCCGAACTACCGAGTAGATGTTGCTGTACATTGTGGCAATCTAATCACGAAAAGCGGGACCAAAACTGGCCACCGTGAAAACGGCCGCTAAGTATGGATGGGTGGTTGACTCTATTGAAGGCTTTAGATTGATCCAAGTTGATCAGGATCCCACTTATTCTAGCTTCTTTACCCACATTGTCTATGATGTATCGCTTGAGGTGGAGACTATCGAGAATGGATCTGCTTGAGATGGTATATGTTTGCGCGCTCATCAGCGTCATGGGGCTAAAATTTTCTATTTGATCCCCCTTGTTTGGGTCCTTTCTTAACAGTGCCGCCGCTCCTTAACTCACAGAACTAGGAATTCTCCCGCTCTGTTGCCAGTTCCAGGCCTCTCCGGAAAAATATCGCAGTTCTACCCTCCATTCTTGGTTTACATGGCAATAAGTAAATCTCGTATCCACCGAAAATGGACAAGTGAGCTCGTCAGTCGGAGAACTGTTTTTCACTGATAGCCACTACATCTAAATTTAGTGATCTGAAGTCATTGAGTAGGTGGCCTGATTCCTAGGTGACCTCAAAGCCGCGTGCATTTATACTACCTATTCTGAGCAAGACCATGTTTGTCAGAGAGAAGAAACATGAAGAGAATTACTTACCCTATTTCTGTGAAGAGACAGATGTTCTGTCCTTCAGGCTGTTTGTGGGTGTCTTCACGAGCATTTCTTTGTAGAGCCTTTTATTTATGGTCCCTCGGAAATCTCCCATTCATATGGGATGATTTGATTTCAATTTGTTTCAAGTTTGTCGCGTTGTTTTTATAATTTTTATGTAAATAGGGGTGTTATGCAGGGGTGCGGTGTATTCATCTAGAGTAGTGTGTGTATTTTTGAATGTTGTTTGTATCTATGTTCTTGTTGTTTGTATCTATGACCGTGTCATTAGTGATGCTTTGGGAGTACTGTTCATGTTGCTGGTCTGGATTGCTATGTGTTTTCGTTTGTAGAGGTGTTTGTAATGTTAGTGATGTTTGTAGTGTTGGACATGTTTGTAATTGCGTTGGTGTAGGGTGTATGTTTGAGATGGTTTGCTGGTCTCTATGTCTTCTCTTCTAATCTCTTTGTTTTTAGTCTTACACCAAGCTTTTCATTCTGTAATCAGTTTTCTTTTTCCTTTCACAAGGATACATGCCGGTGGGTTTCCATGATTCTTTTCCTCGCTAGACGAATTTTCATAGTCGGAAAAATATGTGGCAGTGGGAGAAGTATGTCTGCACAGTCACGCATTTCTAAGCTGGTGGTCTGATCGACTGGTGCGAGTGAAGCTTCTCTCGGTTGCTATGGTGCAAGTGATGTTACTGATTTTCTCAGGTATGGTACCGGTGCTTGCGGGTGCTGATGCTGAATGGATCTTTTCTGCTGCTCTTTTTGATGCTGTTGCTGTTTTGGATGCTGCTCTTCTTTGCACTGGTGATATAGGTGTTGCTGGTGGTGATAATGGTGATGTTCAGCTGTAGCTTTTGATGTAGGTGTTGTGCTAGAGGTGTCTACAGTAGTGTGTTTTTAATTTTCTTTCCATGGAGCAGAGAGCCTTTAAATGGTTTGTTTCGCCACAAATATAGCAACTCGGCTTTCTGCTCTCTACTGCTACAAATAACTGTGTTCTATTACAGAGGTTGATCAGGTCAGGGATAACTTCGATACTCTCCAGATCGGCATGAATCTATGATTCCATGCACGTGGCTGAACAGTTTTTCTTTCTAGTTTGGTAGACTTGCAGAATTTTTGCGTTGTCCTCTATGCCATATAATACGGTTGCCGCCAGCAAAGAGCTGTCCATTTCTGGTGGCACCTCTGTCACCTTTATTTTGACCACCCTCCGACCGAGGTATGTTGGAATTGACCATAATTCCTCACTTTTGAGTGTTGTCCTCGCACTTTCTTTGGCTAATTCTTCAATTGAGAATCTTAACTCAACTGTGCCAAAGTGTCTCCCATAGGTGGCACAAGGTTTCCCAGATTGGTCTTGGGAATTTTTAGATTCGAGCCTGCGTCACTCGCTTCAGTCTCCTCGTTTTTATTGAAATATATTCCGCTGTAGCAGCTGCTGTTGTTGTTGCTGCTGCTGCTGTTGTTGTTGTTGTTGTTGTTGCTGCTGTTGTTGTTGTTGTTGTCGTCGTCGTTGTTGTTGAGCAACAAGACGGGTAAGGGTGATTAGGTGATGGTTTAGGGCATAGGGACGGGAGACCCCAGACCTTGGACAAAAAAAATCTTTGCTCGTCTTGTTGTAGTCGAGGGCCCTTCGTTGACGCCCGAAACCACTGGAAGGTGGCCCTCGAAGTCGCTGGAAAATGTAGATCTCCAGATCCAAATTCTTGAACGGCTGCTGCTGTTGTTGTCTGTGCTTCATTTCTCAACCAGAAGAAGAAGTCTTTCTAATTTTGGCATCTGGTCACAAGTTTTTAAGAGATTCGTAGATTTGTAGCTATGCTAAAAATGACAATAACACTGATTATAATTTCGAAACAAGGCTAGCAATTTTAGGAGTGGGGTGGGATTAAACGATTACATCGACTCACATACTTGATTGTTAATTATTTTATATGCGCAAAGGGGTGAAAAACAAGGATGGCCTTGGCTGGATTCGAAAGTAGAAGGTAAAGAGACGGAACAAACGTAGCAAGGTATTATTTTTTATGACGCCCTAGTGATTCTGCCAATTCACCATTACTACTACTACTACTACTACTACTACTACTACTACTACTGCTATTACTACTTCGAGGTCGACTTTGGTTTTCATCCTTTCGGGGTCGATAAATTAATCACCAGTGAAACACCGGGGTAGATGTAATCGACTAGTCTCCTCCCACAAAATTTCAGGCATTGTGCCTTTAGTAGAAAGCTTTATTATTATTATCATTATTATTATTATTATTATTATTATTATTATTATTATTATTATTATTATTATTATTATCATCATTATTATTATTATTATTATTATTATTATTATTATTATTATTATTATTATTATTATTATTATTCCTTCGTAACACAGTGTAGGTAAAAATGCACTGGAAACTTTAGTCGTCTGTCAAGTCACAAGAAGGACCTCAAACAGATAATACTTTTCTTAAGATGTGCGCTGTACTCAATAAGGCTTCTTTTTGCAAGATCTCAATTTTGCATGGTATTTCCAGATGCCTTAAGAAGCTTTGGAGTTTCAATGGGATTGAGCCCAACGCTCTGTTCACCACTGGTATCATTTTTACATTACCTTCTCGCATTCCAAACAGTCTTGTCATTTCTCCTTTCAATTCGGAGTGCTTGGTGATTTTTTTAAAATCTCTTTACTCACAACATTCATGTCATTTGGTATGGCTACATCAATGATCTGACAGTATTTGTCTCTCTTATTCAGTATGACAATATCCAGTCGACAGTGTTCGATTACACGATCCGTCTGAAAATCATAGTCCCAGAGTATCGTTACTTTTCCATCCATTTGCATAACTTTACTTGGTACGTGCTCATACCAATTCTCTGTTACTCCATATTGGTATTTACGGCATAAGAGCCAATGGAGATACAGACACATTTATCGTGGCGGCGCTTATATTCTTTTTATGCAATGCTCTCACATCCACTTACCAAGTGGGCCACATTTTCTATACTCTTACCACAGAGTCTGCATTTCTGGGTGTCAGAAGATTTATAGAAGTTATACTTCACTGAATTGGTAGCGAGAGCCTGGTCTTGTGCAGCAATGATCAGGCTTTCGGTGGTACGCTTCAAATCACTTCGCTCAAGCCATGCCCACGATGCTATATTATCCTTAACGTCTTGTGTATTCCTCCCAAACTGTCCATGCATTCTCATTTCAAGAAGTTCTTTTCTTCTCAGCTCTTTGGTTAAACTCTTCCTTGCCCATCATTTCATCTGCATTAACCCCCATATCTTTCGCGGCATATTACAGCAGGTCTTCATCACTATTTATCAAATACTCGGCAAGCGTTCTCCTTTCACTCCTTATACAATTGTCTATACTAAACTGTCACCATTCTTCCTTTTCATATACAGTCTGTCTATGTTTGCTTTAGAGTGTAGCACCCCATACAGCGTCATCAACTTTCTCGTCCTTCTATCCAGTGTTGATATTTCTTCCTTAGTCCATTTGAGGATGGACGCACTCTGTCTGACCACCGCAACTGCCCAGATATTCATTGCGGTAAGCAAATTTTTGGCATTCAGGTTGGATTTCAACACCATCTCCACCTTTGCTTGATACGCCTCGCTGACCTTGACTTTCATTTCTCTGTGTAGAATGTCACCCAGCTCCAAAATCCCTAAATATCTCTACCCACTACCGTCGGGTTCACCCATGGTCTCTCCTGATGGTAACCGCAATCCTCTAACTGTCTTCCCTCTTTTCATATTAAGTACTAAGCATTTGGTAATCCCAAATTCCATACCAATGTCCCTACCACACTGCTGGACTATTTTGGTTAAGGGATCTATGTTTTTCAGATTTCTCAAACAATTTCAGGTCATCCATAAACAGAAGATGGTTCAATGATGAGCCTCTCTTCCCACATCGGTAACCCATCTTAACTTTTCTAAGTGTCATCGTTATGGATATTAGTGCATTTACAGAAAGTAACAGAGAAAGCGAGTCATCTTAGAAGATTCCTCCAAGGAACACATTACTTGAGCACAATTTGGTTTTCCACCCTTTCATACTACGCATCAGAAAATTTGTGATGTCAGCAACACCAAACATCTGCAGGTATTCAACGATCCAAGAATGTGGCACCATATCATATACCTTCTTAAAGTCAATCCAAGCCAAAGGCATATTTGTATGATGTTTTTTACAATGCTTCAAAACTGTTTTATCGATGACCAGGTGATCCTTGGTACCCTGAGAACTCTTCCTACATCCTTTTTGTTCCCTTGGTAGTATTTTTCCTCTGCCAGGAAAGTATATGTCATTGCCGCACATATTCCAGTGAGTATCTTTCAGATTCTGTTTAGACATGCTATGGGACGGTAGTTTCCCACAATACTCCCCTTTCTTCAATTTTTCATTACAAGTGTTGTCCTCCCAGTCACCATCGACGCGGGGACTGTAATAATAATAATTATTTTTTTATTATTTTTTTTTTAATTTCATTATCATTCAACTGTTTCCATTTTTTGCCGAATGTCTTCCTTTACACCTAGGGCAGAGAAACACGTTGTATACATTAGTAGGCCATTAAAATAAACACACATGATTGTTCATTTACAAAGTCATGTGATAGAGAAAAGGGGAAAGAATGACAGAGAGAAAAAGGAAAAAATAAAAAATAAAGAAGTAAACAAAGAAAATTTCTTTTTATCACAGGTTTTGTTGGAACTCCTGGAGTGTTGCACGCATAGCGGAATTGCTACCTGCAGTCTACGGTACCGTGCTAACCGTTCTTTTCAGATATGTAATTCTTTCCTGATTATTATAGCCGTGACAAGAAGGCAAACCTTTTGTAACAGTTACTCTGGGCACTCTATTTCTATTTCCTTGATATTCCTCTTGATGCCTTCTGATGCTGTCCACAAGGACCCAACAATAAATGGCACTATCTTTACTTTCTTCATTTTCCGCAGCCGGGCTATTTCGTACTTAAGAAAGTTGTATTTATCTATTTTATCGCCTTCCTTCATGACTATTCGTGGGTCAAAGGAGCATGCAACATCAACTATATAGCACATGCGGTGCATCTTGTCGACCACTACTAGGTCCGGTCTGTTATGCTCTAGCACCTGATCTTCTTGGATGGGAAAATCCCAGATTTTGCTAATCTCCGACTCCACACTCTCCGTGGTTTGTACCAGTCTTGCCTGTTGTTATTATTATTATCATTATTATTATTATTATTATATTATTATTATTATTATTATTATTATTATTATTATTATTATTATTATTATTATTATTATTATCATCATCATCATCATCATCATCATCATCATCATCATCATCATCATCATTAGTTGATGAAAACTCCCAGCTTATTTTGCTAGGTATGATGGAAAGTGTCAGCCGTTCACAGCCAGCATTTTTAAGGTGACACTTGTTTACTGGTCATCCTTTAAGAACCTTCCGAAGAATTCTTGCAGTTCCATGCAATACTGATTTTTGTCATTGTTCTACCTTTACTTTTGTTCCAAACATTTTCAGCCATGATGGTAATTGAGTGCTGATACTTCCAAGTGCGCCAATTATTATTGGTCCCACGTCTACTCTCCTCATTGACCACAAACTTCGTATTTCCCACTTCAAATCGTCATATTTGTTCAGTTTTTCTTCTTTCTCTTTAATCCTATTGTCACTGAGACATGCTATGTGGATTATCATGCATGTTCTTTCTGCAACATTGAGCGGTTTCAGATGTCCGGTCAGGTGAACGCCCTGAATCATTGCATCCCACATTCTGCAATTTTCATTTACAGTAACTCCTTCTTTGCTCTTTGTAGGTCATGATATGATTAATGTTGTTGATTTTGTTGTTGTTGTGGTGGTTGCTGCTGGTGCTGCTGCTACTGTTACTGCTTCTACCGATGCTGTTGCTGTTATTATTAATGTCAAGAAAACTCACAGCTTATTTTGCGGAGTAGTAGCAGTAGTAGTAGTAGTAGTAGTAGTAGTAGTAGTAGTAGTAGTAGTAGTAGTAGTAGTAGTAGCAGCAGCAGCAGTAGCAGTAGTTGTTGTCATATACGCACAACAGATTAGATTGTTGAAAAAGAAAAGTTCCTAACATCGGGCTACAGCAAGTAACCTCTTAAGTATCCTTGCTGTCCCTAATAACACTGTTTCCTAGAGCTGTATTAAACTGGACTTTATGCCTATTCCCTCTATCCATCTATTAAAATCTTTAGGGATAGTTCCTAATGCACCCATACATTGTGTGTGGTGGGGGGGTATGAAACACACACAATGCGAATACATTTTACTCGCACTTTCCAAAAATCTTTGTAATTCAATGGCTAGGTCCTGGGTACTTTGCTATTTTCTCTATACCCCTCATATTGATTTTCTCATCATTTGGAACTTATTATTATTATTATCATTATTATTATTATTATTATTATTATTATTATTATTATTATTATTATTATTATCATTATTATTATTATTATTATTATTATCATCATCATCATCATCATCATCATCATTATTATCATCATCATAATCATCATCATTATCATCATCATCATCATCACCATCATCATCATCATCATCATCATCATCATCATTAAAATTATTATTATTATTATTATTATTATTATTATTATACTACATCTTCCCATCAAAGAAAACGATTTGATTTCCCTCTGAAGCAGTTAGATGAATGCCCGGGGCTAAGGGTATCAGAAGAGAGAGAGAGAGAAAAAAAACCCAAATAAGATATAATATTAAAGTGGTATAAGCGACATATGCTGTGTGAGGTAGAAAAAGGCGTAGGAATAATTACTGAGAGAGAGAGAAGGGGGGGGGAGAAAACGATGTTTGATTTTTGTTTTGCTTTCAATCATACATAAAGCATCTGCTGATAAATTATGTCATGTTAAGTGGATGGGATTTAGCAAGAAACGGTGAAAATCTTACTCAAGATAAGGAAGGCTGTATTAAAAGTAAAAATAACAAGAGTATGTGCTGCTGGTGATATTAGTTTCTTCAGATTTTTCGTCCTGATTGTGAAGGCTTTTTGTTTCAACCTGCCATTTTATTTCAAGTCGTTCTTTCAAGCTTTATTCATTGTATTTTTGTCTCTTTGCCGGATTTTTTTTTTGTTCTTTTTTCTTTTGATTTAATTTTACATCATCACATGACGAACAACAGTCATGGATTCGCACTGTGTGCTTATGTTTCATATGCATATAATTGTGTGGGGGTTTGTGAATGTGTGTATGTGTGAGTGTGATGATTCGTTCTCAATAAAAGTTATTTAAAAAAATAAAAAGTAATCAAAACGTAGAAACATATGTATAAATCTGTATATGTGTGTGTGTATGTAAATTTATAGACATGTATATACGCATATATATATGTGTGTACATGTACGCATATGTTTATATATGAAAATGCATGTGTGTATATATATATATATATTATATATATATATATATATATATATATATATTATATATATATATATATATACATATATATATGTGTGTATGTGTGTGTGTATATATATATACATGTGTGTATATATATATATATATATATATATATATATATATATATATATATATATACATACACATTTATTTACATATATGTGCATGTGTAAATGAGTGAACAATAAATATAACAAAATCCGTAATAAAAATATAAAGAAAAGCAAAAATTATTCCTCTGCATTTCTGATTTACTGTGGCATTCAATTCTATCAATTGTATTACTGTTACATCTTCATTTGCATAACCTGATTGCCGAAGACTGGGTCTTCTGATTTGCATTCATTTTGAGTGAGTTAGTGCATTCACAGAGTGATATTCAAATGAACGGCGGGAGTGAGTTGGAACGGTTATTTCTTGGTCAGATTAAAAATACTTGTGAAAGTGTTAGGTAATCAAGTTAAGAAATCCCACATTGACTGCATTAACGTTGTATAAAGATCTTTTACAATACGGTGTCTATTTACAGATAAGTTGAGTCTTAATTGCATTAGACGTGGACACCGCTTAACATAGAACCAGCAAGAATAAACAAGCGTACCATCAAATCTAGTTGTGGTTCTCTTAATCAATCCGGAAACTAATAACAATTGATAATACGACAGTAGATGGAAATTACAGACACATGTTGAGAATATCCGTGTTGTTCTTCGTAATCGATTTTTTTTTTATTCCTCAACTAGAAATCTTTTCTCTTATTCTTTTGCGATTTTATCCTTTTGCTGGTTTCAGTAACCGGACATTGTTTTACTTCTGTTTTACTTTGCTGAGTTTGGAGGACGGGGCAGTGCCCTTGACTTTCAAAGGCCCTCCGAAACTGGTGAAACTGATGCTGCTAAATATTCCGACATTTGCAAGTCGACATTTGCAGGAAAGACATTAGCAAGGAAACACAACTCCAGAGGGACAACGTTCTAACAAAGCGGCAGTGGTCATGGAGATTAGTGCAGGACTTATGGAGAGCTGGACACAACATGGGTAATGAGAGGAGGAAAGACGAATAAGTCAAGATTTATCTACTGGTACCGTATTCAAAGATTATATCGACTTCAGTCCTATAATCCTGCTAATAACAACTGTTAATTATGAACTTTGTGAGTTTGGATAAGTTCATGTGTTGCAGAGAGAAGAATATGGCTTTTCAGGGTTGAACTTTCATTTGAAAGAAGGTAAAAAATTGTTTTCATTGGTTAATGCTTTTTAATGCTGTTTTGAAGGAGGAAGGAGTCGTTAATTTCAGCAGTTAATCTTGTTCCGTTAAAATATAAAAATGAAAGTTTCAAATGTGAGGAGCCAGTCGCCTCTGCAGAATTGTTTATTGTTAACATTGTCGTTATTTTTTCTGTGGTTATTTAGCTCCCATGTCAGCTCTGAGAGGGCAGAGCCGTGTGATGAGATCAAAGCCTTTCCAGCCACGACCACTCCATGTTATTTTCTGATGGAGTTTAGCTCATGTTTTCTTTTCTCTTATTTTTTTTTTTTTTTTTTTGGAGAATTACATTATCTAATTTGTGCGACTGATTTTTATTTTTATTTTACAATGATTTTTAAAAAATGTCTGCTATTTCTAGCAGAATCAGTGACCACATAGACAGACCTCTCACTTTTGTTGCTATTGTTATTGATTTAATTTGCCTGGTTTTTTTCGCCAGCTCTAGGAACAACAAATTTTGTTCGTCTGCTTTTTCTTCTTTGTGGTGAAAGTTTTATCTATCAAACATATCACAATACCATAGGAAAGATACGAACGATGTTACGTAACAATATTACCTTGAAGGCGCGTGGCTTAGAGGTCAGAGTATTCGGCTCACGATTGTAAGGTTGCGAG
This sequence comes from Octopus sinensis, assembly GCF_006345805.1. Lineage (NCBI taxonomy): Eukaryota > Metazoa > Mollusca > Cephalopoda > Octopoda > Octopodidae > Octopus > Octopus sinensis. The sequence continues at coordinate 101,023,053 of NC_042998.1, read as the reverse complement.
TTCGATTCCTGATGGCGTGTTGTATCCTTGAGCAAAACACTTTATTTTACGTAGGACACGTCCAATCAGCTGGCAAAAATGAGTAATACCTCTGTCACGTTCTGTCACGTTAATTTCACGAGCAGGCTGTTCCGTTGATTAACTGGAACCCATGTCGTCATAACCAACAAAGTACCAGATATTTAGTGTGTGAGGGGCCAATGAATAAACCTGTACATATTCGCCCGACCATCATTCATACTACACTCAATCGTTTTGAAAAATAAACTAGTGTACCGGATTCAGTTCCAATGCGTGATGCCTTGGACAAGTGACTTTTATTATCCACTTGTGAGTGGATTTGGTAGACAGCAACTCAAAGAAGCCCGTCGTATATATATATATATATATATATATATATATATATATATATATATTATATATATATATATGTATGTATGTATGTATGTATGTATGTATGTATGTATGTTGAAATTACCGAAATACGACAACTTTAACACAAAATAACTTTCCTCAACAACACTAAGAGTAAAAGATGTTTTATATGACGCATTCTTCCAGTGTCCGAAGTTTGGAAGTGTTTAATTACAAAAAATTAATTTCTCGATCTGCCGTTGAAAGGGAAAAGATCTGGAAACACTAACCATCATTAGCATCTAACCGAACAACAGATGGACCTTGTAAACGAACTAAACAAAAGGACCGTTATATTCCTAGGTTATATCACTAAGATATTTTAACACAATGGAGTACACCTATCTATGTCTCCAATGAAATCAATAAGCAAAATACGGTAAGTGTCGATGTTACATAACTGAGCATAAATGATAATCATCAGGTGCTGAACCTACTGGATCCGCACAAACACTAGTAGCATCGAAGAACTAATTGTACTACCTGCAGTAATTAACGCGACCCTGTAAGGAAACAATACTTTTCAACTCAGGCTTAAGGACATCAGGCATACCGAATCCCTAACCTGATCAGCGACTAGCAAACACTTTGAACTGGTAACATCAAAAAAAAATTGGTTCCTTGCCCTGCAACATCTGAATTTATTAAGGAAATGCCTCTGCGCCTAAGATCAAACCAATGACCAACGGTTCCATCCCAACCCATGCACACATAAATATTAAAACAAGTCAAGCTTTACCATGCACTCCTCCTTCTCTCCTATTATTATTATTATTTCTTTTCTCTCTTTCTATCACTTTCTCCTCTTTCCTGTCTACATCGAACAACTACACAATCTAGAAACTTTATACAATCATAACAATTCCATCTCCCCCCCTCTTATTGCCCCTATGTATTTACACAGACGGTTAGTCCAGATACGCATAGGGCGGCCTACATACCTCATTGAACCCTTTGGTTGATGAAAACTGATAAACATCCTTCAGTTAAACATTCGTCACTTCCAACTTTGATGGTATATTGCCTGACGAAACGAACACATGAATAACGACTCACCGTAATTTCCATGGATGTTACAAATTATATTGTAATCATCCTATGGATGCGGATTATAGTCACAAACAACTTGTGATTTGAGGAAACGCGCGTAGCAGTGCATTAAACTATTTATGAAATTCCATCCATGAATTATTATTATTGTTACTATATTTATCTTACGTTATATCCGGCACGGTTCGGTACTGTCCCATAAAATTATTGTTGCAAGTTGGAATTACTAGGCCGCAGCCGGCATAATACGTAGGAGCTTTTCTGTGCGTACTCAAAAACATTTTCCGTAAACGAACTTAAAGGATGTGTATGTTTATGCGTGTGTGTGTGTGTGTGTGTCTTTATGTTTGTGTTTCTCCACCATCATTTGACAACGAGCATTGGTTTGTTTACGTCCCCATAACTAAGCGGTTCGGTAAAATGACTGATAGAATAAGTACCAGGCTTAAAAAACAAGTACTGGTGTTGATTCGTTCGACTAAACCCTTCAGTATGGTAACCCTGCTTGACCGCAGTCCAATGATAGAAACAAGTAAGAGATGAAAGATTTACTGTGCCAGTAAAGATCTACTAGAGGTTGCAAGATCTACTAGAACTAGTAACCAAATCGTTCTTCATATCTTTATAAATAGATGACACAGCTGATAATATAGTTCTTGGTATAGCACATACGTGGAGGAGCCAGGTCTGTAAGAATTGAACGCCTTTTGGTTATTGTCTGCTTGATCAGAGCTGATCCTGGGGTCTAAATAACAGCAACAAAGACACATTCGAGAATGTAATTGTTGGTACAGGAGTCAGTTTGTCGATCAGTTGGTTAATTGACAATATTATATCAACTTATTTTATTTACTAACCAGAATGGTGAAAAACAGAGTGAACCCGGTATTATTTGTCCTGAAAACAAATAAGGACAGCTAAATACTAAAGGGTGTTCGACTGATTTTACCTTATAAATTTTAATTGGATTGCTGAGTTCCCGTACTTGAATGGTAGGTATTTTGTCAACCTTTGACAGATGAAAATTAATGGTGAGTTCCTGGCAGAAATTTAACTCAAAACATAAAGATATGTAACTGAATAACTGCAAGGACTGCTAACTATTCTACCATCTACTACTACCTTATAAATATTGATTTCAAATTTTGGCACAATGCCAGCAATTCTGGGGTTGCTGGGTCAGTCGATTACATCGACGCCGGTACTCAAATGGTATTTATTTTATCAACTCCCTACAGGATGAAAAGCAAAGTTAACCTCGGTAGAATTTGAACTAAGAACTTAAAGACAGACGAAATTCCGCCAAGAATTTTGCCCAGTATGCAAATGATTTTCCAGATCGCCGTTTTAATCACCTTAGAACTATTATAATGTATTATATAAGTCTGTAATCCTCCACAGTCTTATTGCTTCAAATTTCTTCAGCTGACCTGTTAGATATAAGACTTTTAACTAAACCTTACCGATTAGTTTAATCACCACAAACTTGTTATATCACAGTTGTTTGGCATTAATAACCTCTTAAACTTCAAAAGTTACAGACATGCCACCTTGTACCTTTGGCTCTTCATAACAGATTAATCAATTGTTCACAGTTAATCTTTGACCAACTTCCATTAGTAATTCGCACTACAAGCAGAAAAACATCATCTTCTAACGTCAGATCTTCACATTTCATGTTCTACATGCACACATCTGCAATTTACGAAAGGACGATCGACTCAACTCAGAATTAATTAATACAATTAGTATTCTTCTCAATGAAGTTGATGAAGTATGAATAGTTTCTAAGTTCAAAGTCCGCCAGAGTCGATTTTGCCTTTCATTATTTCGAGAGAATGCCGTTAATATACTTTGACTGAACGTAGCGAAAATTCACTCAGCCCAAAAAATTATTATTATTATTATTATTATTATTATTATTATTATTATTACTATTATTATTGAGAGGGCAGTGCGTGCCATCAAAGTGACACTGGGGTAAAATATACGAAGCCCAGTATACTCATCATGACTACCCGTCTGATAAGGGTACACCAGGTACATGCATCACAACCATGTGTGCGCGACATGGTGATCTTATATCAAGATAAACAGCGCATGACCTTGCAGGTGGGGCCCAGTTAGAATTTTCTTCTGCTCGAGTGGCCTATCCCGCTCAAAGGCTCCCTGAAAAAGGATTGTTTAAGGATGTTGAACGACCCACCCATGTTTCTAAATGTGAATTATCCAAACCTCCAAGAATTCCTTTCAACACACGGCTATGATGCTCCCCCACTACTCCTGCTCATGATCAGAGATGCACATATTGTCAGCCACTAAGGGACATGGTCAACTGGTTACGGTCAAACAACTGACAAGCAAATCTGTGGTATTCAGCAGAATATTTGCTTTAGTCCATCTTTTATACCAAGACAAAACAATGTACCTGATTATTATTATTATTATTATTATTATTATTATTATTATTATTATTATTATTATTATTATTATTATTATTATATGTTTGACATTTGCATTATATTTGTACAAGTTGGCTCCAAGTCTGACCCAGAGACCTCAAGAGACAACAGGTTGGAAGTTCACGTTGTTGTTATGCCTAGTGTGCCATATATTTGGCTGTTTTTTGTGTTGTACTAGTGGATGTCTAAAAAAATGTTTGTTTTAAACCTTGAGATTACATAGAAAGTATTTTGCGTAGGATATGAGCAGTTCCCATGAGCATTATCTTTTGAATTTCTGCCATTTTTGGGTTTCCTGGTATCTGAGTTAGGTAGCAATCAGCCCCTTTTGCTATCATTCCCAGGTATGACAACAGGTATTGTTTTAGTCTTCAGGTTCCACATTTTGCTGATTTCTATTTCAAGATCTGTATTTGTCTGTATTTTTTTGTTGATAGGTTTATCTCCGAGCATAGTTTTCCCTTTTTTTAAAAAAAACTTATGAAAGGTTCACTCTACCTGTATTAGTTCGAAAAAATGAGAATAAAATACGAAAAAAAAAAATTATTATTATTATTGTTATTATTATTATTATTATTATTATATTATTATTATTATTATTATTATTATTATTATTATTGCCTTTGCACAGCTTCTAACTCTGGAGGTGTCAGCTGTTCACTACCAGTGAACTGAGATAACACGTCTTATTTTTCGAGCACCTTCCGGAGTATTCGAACGGTTCCAAGCACTGTTGTTTTCTGCAAGTGCTCCACCCTTAGTGCAGCCCCTATTTGTTCCACGTACCTCTCGTGATTTTTATTATTATTATTATTTTCATATACATACAACAGATTAGACAAATGGAAAAAGAAAAAAACCTTACATCGAGCGACAACAAGCAACCTTAGATGCCAAGAATCCTCCTAAGTATCCTAGAGCTGTCCCTAATAACACTATTTTCTGGAGCTGTACTAAACTAGGTTTTATGTCTATTTCCTCTATCCATCTATTCAAATCTTTAGGAATAGTTCCCAATGTACCTATAACTACTGGGATACATTTTACCCGCACTTTCCATAGTCTCTGTAATTCAATGGCTAGGTTTTGGTACTTTGCTATTTTTTCAATACCTCACTTATTGATTTTTTCAGCATTTGGGACTGTAAAGTCAATTATCTGGCACTTCTATTCTGTTTTTCTACTATTACTAAATCAGGACTTCTAGCTTCTATTACTCCGTCAGTCTGGTAGTTAAAGTCCCACAACATCTAGTATTTCTTACTTTCTAGTACTTTATTAGATTCGTGTTCATATCATTTATTAGTAAGGTCAAATACTAACTTTCTACATAACTCCCGTTGGATCACTCTCCCTAAGTTGTCATGTCTTTTCTTGTATTCTTTCGATGCCAGCATTCTACATTCACTTTCCTCTTTTGATTTGCATAACATACATTGGGAATCTACTTGGCTTTTGTCTATCTTGGCTTTTATCCAAATAGTCCTTAATGCTTAATCCTATGCTGCTACTAACAGATTCTCTGCCTCCCTTTTCAGCTTTTCTTTCTGCTAACATAGCCATGTCTCACCACTGCTATTTGCTGCAACTATTTTTGGGAATCTACCATGCAACGCCTTCTGCCAGCCAAATAATTTCTGTTCTTTCTTCTGGTTTTTAACTTCGTTTGTTTTTTCTTTTGGTTTTCCTATGTTTTGCTGTGACTCTAGCACCTTTTAATAAACTTTCTTCACTATTACCTACGTAGGAGTCTATATCTACCCTAGCTAACTCCACGCAGTCTTCTACTGATATTAACCCTATTCCGCCTGTCTTTCTAGGTAAGTATAATTTTGCTACTCTTACCCTTGGGTTGAGTCCTCCATTAATATTGAACTCCTTGCTAGTTCTTCTGTCTAACTTTGCTAATTCAGTCTTTGCCCAGTCTACAAAAGCTGCTGAGTATCTAAGTAATGATACTGCCCAAGTATTTACAGCCTTCACTAGATTCAGGACATTTAGCTTTGACTTCATTAGCATCCTCACCCTTCTGATGTACTACTTCTCAATTTTTGTTCTCATTTCTATAGTTAGTACTTTGTCAGATTCTAATACTCCTAGATACTTATAACTCTCTCCTCCTTTCAATTATTTTAATGTCTGGCCATCTGGTAATTGGTTACCTTTGCTGTTGACTACCTGTCCCCTTCTCATGACTAATGTTACACGTTTATCTATGCCACATTTTATGTCTGTATCTTTGCTGAAGAATTTTAAGGAATCTATTAAGAGTATTAAGGAATCTATCTCTTTTTCATTCTTACTAAAAAGCTTCGGATCATCCATGTAGAACAAATGGTTAATTTCGCCCTTACTATTTCTGAACTGATACCTTGCCTTTGCCTTCCTTAATACTAAACTGAGGCGGCGATCAATAAAATAGAATATCAGTCAAGTGCTGAGGTCAATATAATCGATTAAACCCTCCCCTCAAAATCGCTAGCCCTATGCCTAAATCAGAAATTTTATAGTTGTTGTTGTTGTACATATTTATGTCAGAACTCCGAGGAAAAATAATTTTCAGTCAGATTACTGTGAGAAAAGTTGTTTTTATTTTGCCACATAAGGGAAGGTTCGAAGTGTTTGTAAAGGTCAATCCCATTAACCAAGACAGAATAAATTCTTATCTTTGGACATTGTTAACTGCAAATATACATTTTACAAATAGTCATTTGTAATGTCATTCGTATTTGAAAGTTTCAGAAACAGCAGGAAGTGGTTCACGCCACAGCGGGTTCACTGTGGTTTTAATGACATAACAAAAACACAGCTCAAATTCATTTTCAAACAATAAAACATAATTTAGAAATAAAACATACTGAATAAATCAAACATAAATAGAACTGCAAGCTGAAGCAATCATAGAGGTACAGTGGAAATTACAAAGAAGAATATGAGCTGGAAATATTAATTTGAAAGATAAAAAATAGCACTACCAACAACAAGGAGGCCAATAATATTCGATCTCTTGCAATGCTGTAGGTCAACAGGAGCTATTTGAACCAATTCGAGAAAGAATGGACGAGGTAAGTCACAGAAGGTAGTACCTCCTTACCCGATGAAGTAATACGGGAAAGGTCGAGGAGGAAAGATACATATCTCTGTTTTACAAAATGTAGGGAAGATTTTTATGTCTTCGAAAGGTGTGGGAAAATGATTGGCTGATGCGTGACATGATGTTTGCTCCATCCCCTACTGCAGGGAATTTCGAAGTGGGAATCTGGTCTTTAAATCTGAGAACTAGGCACAAGGAAATAAGTATGACTTATACACCACATTCCTGACCATAGTACATGGGTCCCTGAAACCATAGTACCATAGTACATGGGTCCCTGAAACACGAGAATCACGACCTGAAATATCGGCCTATGTTGGTTCTTAGCTTGTCATCACCTTTGTGTAACAGAGAGAATGAATGGCGTGCAGGTAGAGTACCTGCAGCAGTATGTGGTTGGGTGGAGTTCGCTTAGATGCACAGACAGTGATGACACTCATTACCACAAGGTTATTGCGGATATGTACTTCATTCAGGGAAGAGAGAGCGGGGGTCAGTCAGGCGTAATGCAAGGTACGAAACTCACTCGCTTCCTGTGTTATAGTAAAGGTCACCTGAGATCTTTCTGCCCAGAAGAGGCAACATGACCAACAACAGCAGGATCCACAGGCGAAGATCATAGCTACTACTATCACTGTTTTCAGAATATTTCAGCCGCATTTCCAAATATAGACGAAGAGTGGAATAAGAAGTGATAGGTAAAACCTGGCACAGCTGAACAATTAATAAAACAGATATCTGTTAAAGTGGTTTTTTATACAAATCCGAAATGACACGTACAAATAATAAAATGATGGAATAGCTGCTTAAAAGCCAAAAGGTCGGCATTTCATGAAAAGTTTCAATCGAATCTCTTTATTTGCTGGTTCAATATATTATAGTGAAAATAGGTGCTACTGTGATAGACTAAAAACTCTACCCCAACATGAATATGCTCGCTCTCTTTCCAATATTCTTGAAAAACTAAAAGATCCATATGATTTTGTGTCTATGTATGTGTATGTGTGTCTGTGTATGTATGTATCTATGTATATGTGTGTCTGTGTATGTTGTGTCTACATATGCGTGTGTGCAGTTGCTGGATCTGGAATAAGAGGCATTGTCTGTGGCCTTTGCAGGTTTTCAGTGAAAAGCTAAAAGGGTGCCGTATCATTCTGTTCAAATTGTTACAAGTCAACACCTACAACAAAAAAGATGATTCCAGGAATCTGATGTTCTAGAAAGGAAGAATTAAGCCAAGTTATTAGTGCGAGGTCGCGTGAGTTGGATACAACATGAGTAATGTGAGAAAAGTCGAAAGGGTCGGAACTGCGTAGATGAATGAGGCACAAGACCATCCATCTAGGGGGTATAGAGATCATAACACTAGCGTTAGGAAAGACAGTGAAGGGAAGCAACATACCATTAGTCCAGAGGTTGGAGCTTGTCTGTGCATGACTTTTACGTCAATCAGTCGACTGGTCTTTTGGGTGGGGGCGCCGTACTGTGTGTGTAGCAACTGCATCATCCCAGATTGTAGGCTTCACTTATGATTTATAAGATGCCAGCAACTGCTAGACTCAGAAATATTTTCTAGCCCAGAAAAGGTCCTGTCGTTCAGATGCAATCCTGCCTGTGTTAGGGATATAATTTCGCCGGAAGAGATACTCGTTGATAGTGGGTCCTGATATTTGGAGCGACCATGAGGATTAGTTGAGTGTTGCTTATGCTTAACGGTGTGTGGCGCAAAGGTGTTTTCTTGATATGAACTTGAGATTCTTTTGTTTTATAATTGAGACAAAATCAGTTAAGCCCTATTGGATGACCTCCGTTAATGAAATCAATAAAGTGATGTGTGGTGTCTAGGTGCGGATGATGCGCGGTTGGAGAAGGTTAGGAATATCCTCTGCGTAAAGGTGGACGTTGTTGGACGTAACTGCAAGCAGGTCATTAATGAATAGATGGAAGAGAGTGAGGGGCAACACCAAAACCTGAGGCGTGTCCGAGTTGCTTAAGAATGAGACAAAGAATCTCTCTCAACACACGTTGCGAATGATACGCTATTGACCCAAAAGATGAGTTATGGATGGATAGCGAGAAGTTTCGATAGGAGATTCGCTTACCAGACATGACCAGGCGCTGGTAACTTGAGTAACAACATTGCTTTCACCGATTTTCTCTAATGCGTGAGCGCGCTGGTGGCTGACATAATATAGTACTCCAGTAGATCTGACTCTACGATGCCATACAGGGAATCCCTATCGAAAGGGCGTTGGGTTCAAGGCATCGGAAAACATCATTGTTAATGGCTGTCTCCGTTACTTTGGTAGTATTTTAAGTGAGTGTAAGGCAACAAACTGGCGAATTCGTTACTGCGCCGGGCAAAATGCTCAGGGGCATTTCGTCCGTCCTTACGTTCTGAGTTCAAATTACGCCGAAGTCGACTTTGGTTTTCATCCTTTTGGGGTCTATAAAATGAGTACCAGTTAAGCACTGGGATCGATGTAATCGACTAGCCCTCTTCCTCGAACTTGCTAGCCTTGTGCCAAAATTTGAAATCGATGTTATAAGTCAGTGCAGCAGGACGGTTTTTGACTAAATTAGTGTTAAAGGAGGTTACTTTCTTGAGAAAGAGACATGCTGTACCGTATCAGTGCATATCACCGCATACTTGAGTCTAATGGAAAATATAGTGTAGGGATCAATCGCTTTGCTGGTTTAAAGCAACCGGAGGAATTTCAGACTTGGTGTATATGTATACAAAGCGGGAATCTTGTGTATTGGAAGGGGTAGATTTGGAGAAGACTGATAAGGGTGTGTAGTGTGGAGGTGGATGGAAATTGGACAGCGAAAATGGAGACTTTCTCCATGAGAGTACTGCTTACACAGCTATTATTGGTGAGAAGAAATAGTTATTCTGCAAGACTGAAAATTCTTCTGGCAAGAGACTAGAAAGATCAGCGGCAGTATGGGCAGTGAGACAATATGAGGGTTGAGTGATGAACATAAATATCTTTTGCAACTCGGATAGTGATCTTAGAAGAGTTGTATCGCTGGATAAGCGCCATCAAGTTTTTAAAAGTGGAGGAGATTCTTCAGGCGTTGTAGGCTTTACATTTTTTTATCTTCTCACAACAGCTGCTACGCAGCTGTGAGTGAACCACCTGAGTGAACCACCGTAGGACATTGAGCTTTTTGCATGTTAAGTTGGAAAGGCCATGATCTACTCAACCCTTCACAACGCCCCTGCTCCGGACCCTATGGCATTTCAAATCAGTCGACCAGGGTCTGGATGAGGAAGATGAATCATTGTGTAGTACATGGCTTTGCACTGGGTTTGCTGTAATAAAGCAGTGGTAGTATAACCCAACCGATGTAGATGCAGGTACGTTTTGGTGTAGATTAGATTTTAAGGGCAGACAGACAGACAGACAGACATGCACACGAATTTAAAGCAATCATAAAGCAATAGAAAAGGAAATGCTTGTTTGCAATGCATATTTTTGTCAGTTCATGGTTATTACACATTCTCATAACAATCTCGCCTTCACATAGTTCCTCTGGAAATGTGAAATAAATTCTAAGATCTAAAGTTCCATCCTTATACATTAAGCTATTACAATTTATTATTTAAAAAGTCAAGTACATTTCAGTAGAGAAGTATTACATTTTTAAACATCGGTTGCCGTATTAGGAGGAGTGTAACGTCTTGTGATAGATGTCTATGGATGTAATTAAACAGAAAAATTATGTGTAATATTGTTTTAATATTTCTATGTGGTTTTTCTAAATGAGACATGGTAGAGAGAAAAATAATGTCTAGTTTGATTTGTTTCTATGTGCAATTAAGCTGAAAAGTATAGAAACGTTATTTTTAAGGAGGAGTCACTCTGACGCTATTATCAAAAAACATTATTCTTTTTTATTCTTTTACTTGTTTCAGTCATTTGACTGCGGCCATGCTGGAACACTGCCTTTAGTCAAACAAATCGACCCCAGGAATTATTCTTTGTAAGCCTAGTACTTATTCTATCTCTCTCTTTTACCGAACCGCTAAGTTACTGGGACATAAACACACTAACATTGGTTTTCAAGTGACAGTAAGGGGACAAACACAGACACACAAATATATATATATATATATATATATTATATATATATATATGTATATATATATATGTATATATATATATGTATACATATATATATACATATATATATATATATATATATATTATATATATATATATATATTATATATATATATATATATATATATATATATACGACGGACTTCTTTCAGTTTCCGTAAACGATATCCACTCACAAAGCCTTGATCAGCCCGAGACTATAGTAGAAGACACTTGTCCGAGGTGCCACGCAAAGGGACTGAACCCAGATTTATGTGGTTGGGAAGCAAGCTCCTTACCATACAGTCACGCCTGCGCGCCTATGTATCTTTTTTTTAATGTTCAATTTAATTAATATTTTAGGATACAGTTTGGGAAAAAACCATTATGGTATCTAGGCAGAAATCTTCTAACATACGGGCATGAACAAATTAGCCCGATATGTTTATTCAGTGTTTTATTTCTGTCCTTTAAAATACGAAGTTTCTCACAAATATATGAACTGCAGAATTACTTGGATTGTGTATAAAGCGTTGCTTTGTCCACAAGATGCCACTGATGATTAAGTAACTTATTTTTTAGTAACTAGTTATGCATCGCGACGTTTCTATCGAATAATCTTTGTAATATTCTAATGTTATAAATTTACTGATAATATCTGTTCTTAAAGTGATTTAGCCTGTGCCATCCTGATTGACATTGGATGCTTAGACAGCAAACTTTTCTAGACAATTGCCATTGGTGTGACACGTTTTGTTAATGGCACTTTCATTTGTCTGCGAACTTCCATTAACAAGGCTAGTAGCTATGCCAGAAGACATTTTCCTAAGATGCCACAAAGAGAGATCAAACCTATAAGCATGTAGTTACAATATCCAATCAAATTTTTCTAACCACATTATTTCTTTTCGATATTGACTGATATATAAGTAAATAAATTTCTATTTACGGAAAATACAATGAGACTTAATTACGCCAAAATGTCTAACCTTTAGTTGTTATAACTGAAATTATGTTTAGAGAAAACTTTGAAATTATGTCATATACGAAGTGGTATCAAAAAGTTCCCGGACTAGTTATGTTTAATAAAAAAATCACTTATTTTACTTAATTTTTTTACCATCTCCTTGGAGGTAGTCACCTTGCGCAGCAATACACCAGTTCCAGGGTTCCTACTACTTTTGAAATCTAGCCTGGAAGTCATTTTTCGTAAACGAATCGAGGATCTTCGGCGATTCGATCTGGATCTCGATAACGGTGCCAAAGCGGCGACCTTTGAACTGCATTTTCATCTCGAGGAAGAGGTGGAAGTCCGCAAGTGCTAAATCTGGCGAATAGGACAGGTGTGGAAGTGATACCGTGCTGTTTTGACGAGAAACTCACGAGTGAGGAGAGCGCTGTGACAAAATGGATTGTCGTCGTGAAGAATCCAATTCTTTGTGCACCACATATCCGGTCGCTTTCGCCAAAAGTCCTCCCTCAAACACGTTGCAGTAGAACTCTCGATTAACAGTCTGGGACGAATTCTCGATGCACAATGCCGCGCATGTCGAAAAAGACGGTGAGCATACTCTTGGCTGAGCTGCAGCTCTGTCGTGCCTTCTTCCGTTGTGGAGAGAGCAGGCTCTTCCATTGTGACGACTGCTGCTACGTCTCAGGGTCGTACTTGTAGACCCAACTCTCGTCACCGATGATAATCCTTGACATGAACGATGGGTCACCACCAGCACGCTGACGAAGATCTTGACAGACTTCCACGTGATGTTCTTTCTACGCAGTGGTCAGCAGGCGGGCGACAAGATTGGCAAAGACATGCCCCATGTTCAATTCAGATCAGTACGACAGACCAACACGGATCAGTACGACAGACCAACATCAGCAATGTCGTTGATTTCCTCCGACAATTTCCATGATGCATCAGCTGATGAATTTCCTCCCCATTTCCGGGGGTGACGCTCGTGGCAGTTCTTCCAGATCGCCCATCGTCTTCCAGAGGCGTTCTTCTGCTTTTGAAGCACCCGTGCCACTCAAAACATTGCGTACAACCGATTGCCTCGTCAATGTTTCTGTTGAAGACTTCCCCAGTTTAACACAAAACTTTTACGTTGGCTCTCAGTTCCTGCCCATGACAAAATCGCAGACTACAGCATACACGTTATCACAAAGACACAAATTTCACAACTTGCAAAGTAAACACAGTGATGTCACTTGGCACACTGCCTCATGAAGATCACTGCTCACTCTCAACGCGCACGTAACCATGTGCTGCCATCTTCTGGCGCGCTGCATATCTAGTCCGAGAACTTTTTGATACCACCTCATATATATATATATAAATATGTGTGTGTGTGTGTGTGTGTGTGTGTGTGTGTGTGTGTGTGTGTGCGTGCGTGTGTGTGTGTGTGTGTGTGTGTGTGTGTGTATATACAGGGTGAAGAAGTCAGACGTAGTAAAGCCAAACGAAATTTGAAAATGTTTTATTGTACATGGAAGAGTCATCGTATAGCAAAATTATTTATGCACAAGTTATTATAGAGATTCTGTTCAATGTATCCACCATTATTTTCTATCACCAGTTGGATACGACACGTCTTTATAATAAAATGTTCGGACAATTTGGCCTATTCTTCCTTCAAAACCTGCTTGAGATGTTCAATGCTAGGATGGGAGGTTCTGTTGGTAGGCTGCTCTAAAGTGCCCCAAATAGAATAGTCCAGCGGATTCAAATCTGAGCTAGGGAAGGACCAGAAATCAGAAAGCCAAAAATTGGCAACATTGTCCTTGCAAAATTTTTGCACTTTCTTCGCTCTGTGAACAGGTGCTCCATTCTGAGTACACACTTAATTACCTTCAGGGTAATTGACCTTATGCCAAGGCAAGACATGGTATCTTAACACTGTAATAGACATCAGCACCGATTCTCTCACGAGATTTGGAAAATGTAGGACATATTTTTGCCATTTGAAACCACAACTCTCAAGTCCATCACCTGAGCAGGATATTTTGCTCTAAAGGTGCCCTTGACTTGAGATTCTGATTCAGTAATATACCGATCATATCGTCTGTTCACAATAACATTCACAGTGAAGTGTTTCTCGTCAGAAAATATTTTCACAATGGATCCATATCTTTTGAGGAAGGACAGCACTTCTTTTTTGCCTTTTCAAGCCTCCTGATTTTCATTGAATCAGTCAGTGGGTGTCTTGGAATTGGTGCAAATGATTGCAGGTCTAAATCACAGTAAACAGCATTTTTTATGTCAATTACCAGCTTCCTCGAGGATGTGGTTTGTGTCCTTCGACAATTTAGATTTGAGGGCCTTCAAGAACGCTAGATCTCGCTTTCTATTGGCTCTTCCAGTGCCTTTCTTCCTCTGAATGCCTCTGATGTTATCCAAATGATTCTTGACATTATAAACTGCTTAATGATACATAAACCAACTCAGAAATTCGCTTGATATTAATTCCTGCATGGAGCAAATCAGCAATGCGTTATCTCTTTGCTTCTTGAGGTTACATAGTTGGGATTATACCTGAAAAAGCAAATGAAAACGTTATTATGAGGCCTAATGCTGACGATAAAATTTTTTTAAATTGTTATAATACACCACTGCTACATTAAAAAAATAAGGTTTACAAAAAATTCCAACTTTTACTTCCCCACCCTGTATATATATACATTATATATATATATATATATATATATATATATTACAAATTGAGATAGGGGTTGTGAGTGCAACCCATCATGGGATAACAAATATCCAATATACTGCCAGTACACCACCCAACAAAGTTAATACATAAATGTTAAGAATTGCGATGCAATTAATTCATTTATTGTATTATATGGGCAAAGATAAAATGTTTTACCACAAATTAATAATACAAAATAAGAAAATGGAGAAATACACCTTAATCAATAATCAACTACCAGATAATACCCAATCACATAATTTATTAACCCACTACATATGAACATCAAGGTCAAACATAATTACTCATTGATGTGCATTGTTTTGTTCTATACTATTATGTTTGACCTTGATGTTCATATGTAGTGGGTTAATAAATTATGTGATTGGGTATTATCTGGTAGTTGATTATTGATTAAGGTGTATTTCTCCATTTTCTTATTTTGTATATATATATATATTATATATATATATATATATATATATATATATATATATATATATATATATAATATATATATATATATATATATATATATGTATATATATATATATATATATATATATATATATATATATATATATATATGTATGTATGTATGTATGTATGTATGTATGTATGTATGTATGTATGTATGTATGTATGTATGTATGTATGTATGTATGTATGTATGTATATATGAAGATGTCTTTCAGCACTAAAGTTGTTTAGATACATTGTATCTTTTCAATGTTGGATTAAATATATACTAATATCATGAGACTTTCATAGGTAGATCAAAAGAAAAAGGCAATATCAGACCAACCCTGAAAATAAAAAAATAAACCCAATATCACTTGGCTTTAAAAATGAATCAAAATTTACTTTTTTTAAAATACCTAGAGTTTCAGGATTCTAACTCCAACGGTCAAAGTTAGACTTTTGAAAAGCCAGCTAAGAAAGTATTAATTCAAACGGAGAATTTTGAACGCCAATGAAATTAAAGCACCTACATTTAAAAAATTTCTTAGTCGGCTCTAATAATAATGTTTTGAATTTACACGTATTCAGATAGAATCTATCTAAATGCGTCACGTAGTTATGCAATGGGTTCTAGAAGATAGGTTACCTAACTTGAAAAAATATATTAAGGTATAAATTAAAACAAAATGCTAAACTTAAGTTGGTGCAAAATGGGAAAAAATCATCCATTATTTAATGTATGATACAGATGAACAAAGATCTAGTAGCAAGCTGACATGTAAATTGAAATCGAAAAAATTGCAGAATGCTATAATTAAGTTGAAAGCAGTTATATTAACATCTCACGTGAAAACTGGTAAAGTTGAGGAAATTACAACGAAATTTATAAGCATAAATAAAAAAAAAACATACGCATTCCTACATTCACACATCTAAAACCAATTTAACAAGACAACTCAATAAGTCAACATATGAATTTTTTACAAGTTATAAATGTAAAACCCGAGTAAGCTTTATAAACATATATAAGAATATAAGAATATATTCACTCACACGCAATTTAGTAAATATCTACTTGCGTAAATAGAAATCATTATGTTAAACTTTCCATATTTATATAAGGAAAACTGTACACGATGTAGGCAACGTTAATACACCCAGCCAAACTTAACAATATACACATGATATCGAAATCTATTTCTTAAATAGGCCTTTAATATATAAAGGTCGTGATATATATTTGTATATACACCCACATATATTCTTAAAAACCATATTTTAGTTTCAAACATAGTTCTTTCGGCATCCCAAAAGTGGAAGTACTTCTTTGTCTCTGTATATTTGGTAATCGAAAGAATGTGACATATCATCTGAATTTAAATAGAACATTCTAAAAAACCTCTACCATAGGCGCAGGATAAGAAACTTGCTTGCCAACCACATGGTTCTGTGTTCAGTCCCACTGCGTGGCATCTTGGGCAAGTGTTTTCTACTACAACCAAAGCCTTGTGAGTGAATTTTGTAGACAGAAACTGAAAGAAGTCCGTCGTGTGTGTATTTGTGTGTCTGTGTTTGTCTCCCCACCATCGCTTGACAACAGATGTCGGTGTGTTTACGTCCCCGCAACTTAGTGTTTCGGCAAAAGAGACCGATAGAATAAGTACTAGACTTACAAAGAATAAATCCTGGGGTCAATTGTTCGACTAAAGGCAGTGCCTCAGCATGACCACAGTCAAATGACTGAAACAAGTAAAAGAATTTTTAAAATGAACATGCTGGAAATAGAAAGTGTAGCATGTGAAGGACTAGAGTATATGAATTTCTTTTCACCAATGTCCATTAAGAAAATCAAAGCTACAAGAGAATCATAGAATCATACGTACAATCGCAGGTGCTACTACTTTGGGTCAGAATGCATCTGGGAACAAAAACTGTAGAACACTTGAACAAGAGCCCCACCACCGGATGCAATTTAAAGTGTGAACCAGACCTAACCGGTTGAAAGTGTACAGTAAGTTACAAATTTCGCCTATCACCTATACTTCAAACCAAGCAGATCTGCAACCCGGCTGAATAGACATCTGTGAAGTCATGGTCGGAAAGTCAGAAATGTCGATAACAACGAAGCACAAAGAAACGGCATTTGTCTAATCCAGGAAGATGGAGCAATGTGTGTGTGTGCGTATATAAATACATACATATATATATATATATATGCATCAAAATAAGCAACAAGGATATCCAGACCTAATGCAGTACGATCGTTTCATGCAACTCCATTTAATTGAACAATGCAATCATTACATGAATTTAAAATGCAGAGCAATCCTCAGCTGCATGAAGACATAGAATTTAATTAAATTAGAAAAGATGGACACATTAGTATAATTATATCTAAAATCTCCAAGAAGTTAAGGAGATAGACATAGAAATCATAGTTGGTATAGTCATAAAAATCAAGATTTATTAGAAACAATATCATGAGGTTTGGTAAAGGAAAACTTAAAACAAGATGTTAGCTGACAATTAAGGGGGTCGTTCACTAGTAGACCATTGATAATGAAACAGGGGAATTCTTATCATGTAGTACTATAGTTAAATATTTTAAACAATGTTGCTATATTGTATACAGTTAAAGTTTAGGGTTATTCAGGGGATTAAGAAGAATATTATAACAAAAGGATAGAAATTCATGAATACTTTTGAGTATGTACCAAACTTTTACCACAATAGAGGGAGGAAAAGAAATTATCCAGAAATAGTTTAATATTTATACATATTGTACACTTAAATGCAAACTCATCAGATGGTATCTGTGAATATTGATTAATTGGTATAAATTGATATTAATAAAGGAGTATTGGGTAAAAGAACATGTTAATTATATATTAATAAAATTATAATCTAAGCAGTTTTTTTTTATAAGTAATGAATATATCAGTATAGTTTTATATAACCTAAGTATGAATTTATAGAGATACAAAAATTAGGGCAGAACACTATAGAAAAGGAATAAAATAGCTTAATTACGAATACTATGGTAAAGTATATGTAGCTTATTAACACCAATAGAGAAGATTTATAGAAAAAGTATAATAATTCAAAATATATTAGACTAAAAATTATATATTTACTTATTTAGCTAATATCAATAAAAGACTGATGTCTGGTATCAGCTAAAGGAATATTTAAGTTATGGAACATTCATATTTTACACTAATCTTTTTTTTTAAATAAGGGTTATATTATAGGTTTAAGAAGTTGTTATTGTTACTCCCAACATATTTATAGTTTCTTAGTGGCACTTGTTTAGAAGAGTTATTTATATAAAGGCCCTTATAAATACTAAGATCAGGAGGGTAGTGCCATTTAAGAAAGAGATAAATCAAGTAATTTCTAAAGATCATTTCAAACAATATTGTCTTATTGTATAAAGTTAAAATTTAGGGTAATCAAGAAGATTATTAAGAATGGAATTTTAACAATAGGATAAAACTTCTTTGAATATTTTGAGTATATACCAAATTTTTGCCACAATAGAGGAAATTGCAAAGAAATAGTTTAATATTTATTTACTCATTACTTATCTAGATATTAACTTATTTTATGGTTTCTATGGAGATTGATCAATTGGATTTAACTGGTATTTGATAAGGGAGCAACTGAGGTTAAAGAACATGTTAATTGTATACTGATTTAATTAAAATGAACTATTTTAAGTTGTCGAGATACCAGTATTACCTTATATAAGCTGAGGTTTGTAGGATTAGTTATCATTAGGGTTTTTTCATAACTAAGTAAGTTAGTAGACTTTCTATTATTCAAACTATCATTTTTTCCTCTATTAAAAGGTGCTGAACGTTCAGGACTGAGAAAATTAATTTCCTGGTCATATCCCGCTTTAGGCAAAGCAACATTATAGTGGTATGAATAGGAATTAAAAATATCAATGTTTGATAATAATTTAATAATTCTACAAGAAATACTTTTAACTACCGATTTTAATACATTAGGGGGTGATTTGATAATTTATTCACATATCTTGTAACCTCACCTTCTTTCCTATAGGGGTAGTATAATTTAATGTTTAAAATAGTATCCAAAAAGTTTACTACTTTAGTGCCATATTCATACGTAATACCTATGATTTCTGTCTGCTCTCTCAGCCCTACCCCTAACAGATACTGCCCTCTGTTCTCTCAGCCTTAGATATACAAAGATTTGATAAACTAGTCTATGAATTAAATCTGACCCCATATAAACAAAACAATCAGTGACAAGCAGAGTCTGTAACAATATATATCTTCTTGATAACTTAGTAACTTCTATACTGGAGTGGAGACAGCTTGTTCTTTGTCTATCTCCTTAACTTCTTGGAGATTTTAGGCATAATTATACTAATGTGTCCATCTGTTCTAATTTAATTAAATTCTATGTCTTTGTGCAGCTGAGGATTGTTCTGCATTTTAAATTGATGTAATGATTGCATTTTTCAATTAAATGGAGTAGCATGAAACTATCATACTGCATTGCCTCTGGATATCTTTGTTGCTTATTTTGATTTTAATCACCTTACTTTGAAATTGTATGGATAATACTGTACTAAATTCTGATGCCTCAACTTAGGTACCATATTCATCTGAATCTAAATTTTTGCTGAATTCATCTACCATACCCAAAGTATATATATATATATATATATATATATATATATATATATATATATATATATATATATATATATATATATATATATAAACATGCGGGTCTATAATAAATATACACGTCCATTTTTATTGCAGGAGCATTTCACAATAAATCTGAACATTTTATGTCTGTTTCTTTAGCCTCAATTTTTTTGATGGATGACTTCTTCACTAGTGTATTAACTTTGTCAACTTAGTGTATATTTTTTCTTGAGTAAGTATGGAGAGTAACACAGAAGCGGGCAATCTCCTTTAAAGACGCGCCAGGTTGAAATTGTTGTGTCATCCTGTTAAAGCGTATACAAAAAAAAATGAAACAATGATCATTCAAGGTTATGGAAACGTTGTTTATTTTTCTTTTTATCGTAAAAGCATGACTGAGCGGTAAGAATTTTGTTTCCCGACCACAGGGTTCCGGCATCAGTTCCACTGTGTAGCAACACCTGGGGCAAGTGTATTCTACTATAGCTCCGGGCCAATCAAAGCCTTGTGAGTGAACTTGGTAGACAGAAACTGAAAGGCGGCGAGCTTGGCAGAAACGTTAGCACGCCGGACGAAATGCTTAGCAGTATTTCGTCTATCTTTATGTTCTGAGTTCAAATTCCGCCGAGGTCGACTTTGCCTTTCATCCTTTCGGGGTCGACAAATTAAGTACCATTTGCTCACTGAAGTCTTAATCCCTTTGTCTGTCCTTGTTTGTCCTCTCTATATTTAGCCCCTTGTGGGCAATAAAGAAATAAGAAATAAGAAAGTGAAAGAAGCCCACTGTATGTGTATTTGTGTCTATCACCATCAATGCTTAACAACTGCTGTTGGTTTATGTTCCCGTAACTTAGCGGTTCGGCAAATAGAACTGATAGAATAAGTATCAGGTTTTTAAATAAAAGTACTGGGATCGATTTGTTCGACTCAACTCTTCAAAGTGGAGCCCCATGATGGGCGCAGTCCATTGAAGCGAGTAAAAAAAATGTGATATAAAGGATCGTTACTAATCTAACGATTTAAAAATCGGTATGGGCCATGTATAATCCCCCATCTACAATAAAGATTTATACATTTTTAGTTCGGCTGAACGGGGACTAATAAATTGTAGATAAACCGGGAGAAGGCAATGGGGAGCCACCGATATATATTTCCCAGGAAAAATTATGGATCTTCAAACTTTGGCATAGAGATCAATGATCACCGACGCGTGAAAATATGACAAACGAAGAAGAAATGGGTGCGATAATGTGTTTGGTGTAAATGTAGTACTAGTCAGTTTATCTATTCTCCTCAAAGACAATAACCATTTTCATCATTCCCCACTTTCTTAGAATCGAGGTTTCATGTTAACAAATTATTGTCCCAGTGTATAAGATGATGTTAGACTTTGCTCTATTCGTCTTTAAAGCTAAAAAAACATACTGCTTAAAATTTTGCACCTAAGTTTCGGTTTTTTTTTTACTTTCTCAGTTCCAGTGCCACGAGGTCGACTTTGCCTTTTATTCTTTTGGGGTTGATAAAGTACCAGTTGAGCACCGAGGATGACGTAATCGACCGACCCCCACCCCTAAAATTGTACCTATAATATAAAGAAAATAAATTGGAACCTAGTAAAACATATTTTTTCACAACCCGAACTAATCCCACTGTATCTATATAGTCATTTTCCTATAAATTAATATAAGACATTAATCCAATTGAAGTCACCGCAAAGATAAGATTTTTCTTTATTACTTTATACAGAGTTTTATTGTTCGCTAGCGCAATCTCATAATTTGTATTCTTCCAAATTTGTTTATAATATGTCTGGTTTTACGTCTATAACTTGTAAAAAAAATATGATCTAGATTTATTGAATTATACTTTTAAATTTGTTATATATTTGAATATATGGGGTGTGCGTCTTTTTTTTTATATTTGAAGATTTCTTTGTAATTTCCTCGATTTTACCAGTTTTCAACAAAACAGATGAATATAGCTGCTTTTGAGTCTTTCATAAAATGCTATTTTTTTTTGTA
This sequence comes from Octopus sinensis, assembly GCF_006345805.1. Classification (NCBI taxonomy): domain Eukaryota; kingdom Metazoa; phylum Mollusca; class Cephalopoda; order Octopoda; family Octopodidae; genus Octopus; species Octopus sinensis. The sequence goes on along the minus strand of NC_042998.1, from coordinate 101,001,058 downwards.
TTCTATTTAAGTGCCAACTCGCCACAAGTTCGTTTGATCGTCTATATCGTACTTCCTTTAAGTAATGGGTTTTGTTTTTTATTTTTATATTTTTGTTTTTGTTTTTATTACTTTGCGCCAGTTTAAAGCTTGGAATTGTGTTTGATAAAAAAATTCTTTCAAGCTCACTAACTCTGAAGTCTAAATCAAATTAAACTTTATTTTGTCGTCTTGAACCTATTGCATTGCTATACGATGTATCTAGATATATATGAGTTAATGTATCTGTAGCGAATTGACTTCAGTCGATCAATAGAAACAAGGATATTTGTTACAATTACACGGTTGAGAATTTGCTGTAGAGTGGGCAGTAACAACATTAGTTTCCTTTCTCTCCTTTTTTTCTTGTCTAAAAAACAAATTTCTATCATTTGGTTTTTATTTTTTTATGACTAAACATACCCACTCTCTTCAGTTTACACATATAGTCGTCAATGCATATTTGCAGACATAGGTGTTACACTTCATTTGTTCCATCCAGTTTTTATTTAATTCAAAACCAGCGCTTTTAATGCAAATCTGGTAGATAAAAAGATAAAATAAATTTACTTGTTATTACTGTTATTATAGTCGTTGTTTAGAACTAGCTCAGCCCTGAAATCAAAAGCATTCTAGCCATGAGCATTAAATCTTTTTCCTAGAACAGTGTATTGATCAGAACAAAGACACATTCAACACACATATCATGAAAGTAATATCTTACTCTTTCTCAATCTTGAACATGAGTGAGATGCTAACTGAAACCCTAGGCCGCATCATCACTGAACGGCGTTCCGAATGAACGCACATATTCAACATAACAAATACAGCTTTCTGTAAACAGTGAGAAAATATTTTATCCGGTCCCTACAACTCATTCTCTAAAATGCACAGCCGTAACTCACAATGATGCAGAGCTCCCATATATGGGGGCGACGCTGCTGTTACACATACACACATTCTAGACGGTATGCCAAAACTTAGCCACGACCCACAAAAGTTAGCTTTTCTATCCTCTCTTTTAATCTATCCTGCTGCAGCCATGACGGTAGGCTCTGTTCCTGAGAGCTGGCTGATCTTGTGCTACATTCACTCCAGTAATGCCGTTTTGTATGTCTTAAATCCTCGTCACCCTTATTATGTCCACCCATTCTCCACCTTCGGTCCATTAATAGCCTCGATCTTCAATCTAGTAGAATGTAAGGGTAATGTTTCGTGATTTTGATCAATTTTACTCGCGCTTCAAGAAAATTTATTTTGAATCTATTAAGACATACATACAAACATACATACATACATACATACATACATACATACATACATACATACATACATACATACATACATACATACATACATGCATACATACATACATGTACATACAACCAGAAGTTTCATCTACTGTAACCAGCCTGAAGTACAGTACGTTTCTAGTTTTCTCGGGGGAAAAAATAGATATTTTCTTTAAAAAATACTAGTTCGCTTCGGTTTTTTCTTGTTGACAAAAATAAACGTATAAAAATACTATGGAGACTGCCATTTTCTTTTCTAAAAAGAAGTTATTTTCCTATGGTATAAATTATAGCGACTAGCCTATTTTGCATTTGAGCTAACCAAGACGTATTAAAAATAAATATGCAAATGTCGGTCTAGATCTCGCTGTACACAATGCAAACAATAACTTTTTATCGGTTGGCAAATAATATCACTGACCAGATCAGGTGGAAAATAGAAACAAAACCAACGGCTTCGCTTAGGTTCAGAATTCTGGCTACTTCTGACTGATAAGACGCAATATGTCGAAACATTAGTGTCCCAGAATGCCGTGCGACAATCAGCCGAGTTGAACACAGTATTGTCGTAAGAAGAGAAAGTTATTCTCTTTACACTACAGCGACAAAGATATTTTGCGTTTGAACCTGCCTGGACGTGTTTAGACTAAACATGCAAATATTCGTTCCCGATTTCGCTGTACACGTCACAAACAATTTTTTAATATATATTATGACTTCCGTTATTTTTTATTTCTTTTTTTTAGTTTTTCAAACTTGTTTCATGAATATCTCTGTTGCAAACTTAACTACGACCCAATGTTTTACCTCACAAAAGAAGTAAACGTTGACGAAAGCTAACTGTACACTCAACTGATCTAACTGCCACTGACGTTCCAGATGACAAAATGAAATATTTATCTTTTCATTTTATTTTATTTTATTCTATTTGTTTCAGGCATCTCACTGCGGCCATGCTGAAGCACCGCCTTTAGTGGAACAAATCGACCCCAAGACTTATTCTTTGTAAGCCTAGTACTTATTCTATCGAAACATAAACACACCAACAACGGTTGTCAAATGATGGTGGGGGCAAACACAGACACACAAACATATACATACATACATATATACATACATACATACATGTGTGTGTGTGTGTGTACGACGAGCTTCTTTCAGTTTCCGTCTACCAAATCCACTCACAAGGCTTTCGTCGGCCCGGGGCCTTAGTAGAAGACACTTGCCCAATGTGTCACGCAGTGAGACTGAACTCGGAACCATGTGGTTAGTAAGCAAGCTACTTACCACATAGCCACTCCTGCGCCTCTAGAGCAAGATTTTATATTTGCGAACAGGCCTGACTGTGTGGTAAGATGCTTGCTTCCCAACCACATGATTCCGAGTTCAGTCCCACTGCATGGCACCTTAGGCAAGTGTCTTCTACCATAGCCTCGGACCGACCAAAGTCTTGTGAGTGGATTTGGTAGACGGAAACTGAAAGAAACCCGTCGTGTACATATATATATATGTATATCTACGTGTGTGTGTCTTTGTGTCTGTGTTTGCGCCCCTGCCACCGCTTGACAACCGGTGTTAGTGTGTTTGCGTCCGCGTAACTTAGCGGTTCGTCAAAAGTGACCGACAGGATAAGTACCAGGCTCAAAATTATAAATACTGGGGGTCGATTCATTCAGCTAAAATTTCAAGACGGTGCCCCAGCATGGCCGCAGTCTAATGCCTGAAACAAGTAAACGAATAAAAGAGCAAATCTATAAAAATGATAGTTCAATGTTTCCTTCCCTTTTAAGATGGTAGATTACGATTAGAAAGAAACTGAGCTGCTATTTCTGGAGGGTCGGATAATGATATTCGGGTCCCCTCTTTAGCTAGAATACAGTTTACGTATGTATGTATGTATGTATGTATGTATGTATGTATGTATGTATGTATGTATGTATCCATGCATGTATGTATGTATCTATGTATGTATCTATGTATATATACATATATATATATATCTATGTATGTATATATGTATATATACATATATATATATATATATGTATGTATGTATGATGTATGTATGTATGTATGTATGTATGTATGTATGTATGCATGCATGCATGCATGTATGTATGTATGTATATATGTATGTATGTATCCATGCATGTATGTATGTATCTATGTATATATTTTGTTTATTTTCATAAAGCTTCCCGTTATATATATATATGTATGGATGTATGTATGTAAGTATGTATGTATGTACGCATGCATGTATGTATGTATGTATGTATGTATGTATGTATGTTATGTATGTATGTATGCATGTATGTATGTATGTATGTATTATCCAAGCATGTATGTATGTACTATGCATGCATGTGTGCGTGTGTGTGTGTGTGTGTCGCAGACAGGGAGAGAGAGAGGGAGAGAGCATGTAGAAAATCTTTTAGTTCTTAACTGTGATTACTGTGGACACTATATACTGACTCCCGTCGTGTACGTGTGTATACAGAGAGAGAGAGGGAAGACAGAAACAAACAAACAAACAAATACAAATTGCAGATGAGCCATTGTGGCGTAATTGAATGAACAAATCCGTAGCCTCATGAAATACCTTCAAAAGATCCGATCATGTCTTTGTTCATTCAACCGTGAAGCAAGAAATATTTAGAAACCAAAGTGGATCATCTGTAATTCGCATAGATTACCCTATATATTTGCATCAAGTTCTATGTAAATTTTGTTATTGTCTTTTTATCTCAAACCTGAAACTTTCTGAGTGTGTGTGTGTGTGTGTGTGTGTGTGTGTGTGTGTGTGTGTGTGTGTGTGTGTGTGTGTGTGTGTGTGTGTTGTGTGTGTGTGTGTTTGTGTGTGTGTGTGTGTGTGTGTGTGTGTGTGTGTGTGTGTGTGTGTGGTGTGTGTGTGTGTGTGTGTGTGTACTGTAACCCTAACATGGCTGGATTCGAATAAGTGAAAACGTCGGAAGAATAAAAGAATTAGAAAATAAATGGAATTTAGAAATAATAAAGCAGTCTCTTCTCATTTTTCAAGGCATGGTTTGATGGTCAAGCAGTTTGCTTCGAAATTATATGACTTTGGGTACGTTACTACTGCGCATCACACAAGACAAGTGTTATTTATCATTATTCAGGTTGATCAAAGCTTTATGAGTGAAATTCAGTAGATGGGGACTATATGGGAGCCTGTCAGAGTGGCTGCTCTTTTTGTTAGAACAAGACTTAATCCATCACATGTTGAAATATCATGACTTGGTGCTTGGGTGACTCTGTTGCAAAAGTTTTCAAGTCTAGATCTCCAACCAATCTGTTCCAGAGACCAAGAAAAGAGAGTGCTGTCCTTTCACCTCTTGTTATGCAATAAATAAAATATCATCCGATTGTAGTAGGAATTCTTTTTTGTTTCTGTGTCAGTTATTCAGGAAAGTACGAATATCGTAGCCGGCTCACAAGACTAGTGAGTGCAATGAGGCTAACATTTATTTTGAACATCTGTTGGACGGCATTTGCATTTAAAGACCCAAAAAAATCATCCTAGGAAATATTAAGAGATAGATGATGTTCTGAGGAAAGAAAAGAATTGAGAAGTTTTTTTCTATTATGGTGAGACACATCAAGGTCACGAAAAGAAGAGATATTAGTGTGCATGAGCTTGGGTGTTGGGGATATGGAGCTAATGACTCCGATTAGGTGAATTCGTTGTAATTGTAACATAGAGAGAAGAAACGTCTGTGAGCCAATGGAAATAGCGCATTCGTGAGTGAAACTTGTATTTGAAGCAGGAAGCATCGTTACATTTCAAAGATTCGGGTTACTTTCTTAGTGACACCAGAACTGTAGCTACCACTAAATACCGATTTCCTTTGTACACATTGGAAAAAAGAGACTACCAGCTGCCAGGAGCATGGAAAAGGTAAAGATAGGAGACATATCTGTGATCTAATGCTAGAGTGCATTGAGGAGTGACTTCATTTCTATTAGTCGAGTGGTTTTTCGGAGAGGTTCAAGTCTAGAATGTCCGACTATGCTGTAGTAGTACTGTACAAGAGGTAAGAGAAGTACATTGTAGATTTTTTTTCCTTAGACACAGTGCATTGAACAGCACAAAGAAACAATCACTATACATATATATCAAGAAAACAATACCTACCCAACACTCCCCATTGGAAATTAACAACATGCAACTTGAATCCTCAAGACCGTTGCAAATGCCTGGAGTGTCTCTCCTGGTAAATGAAGATCCTCTGCATAGCTAAGACTACAGCTGAAAGATTGGTGTTTCTCTTCAGAGTCAGAAAATACTTGAAATCCACCCAGCATCAACTACTGACACTCAACGTAACTCCGTAACTCAATTGAGAAACTGAGATTAACAAGAGAGTGTTGAAACTCCATCTAGAACATCTGGTGTTGTTGTTACATTGACAACGTTGACTGCATCCTAAAAGAAAAATCCGGCCGACTGACTGAAATTAATTCCCCCAATATTCTCCAACCGCTGAACCACAATCTCTCACTGTCTTTTCTATCACTACAACAGTGGCGACTGCTTCCTGGAGCTGGCTGGACTCAGGTCACATCCACTCAGACAATCCCTACTCACACGTCCCCTCGTCACCCATATTTTTCCTACCCATTTCTCGCGCCCGGTCCTTCATTTACCACTACGCTCAGCCCTTTTTTTTCTCACAGCGTCTGTCTCTAAAATTCCTTCCCTGTCCATATTCTTCCTGCAGCTACCAATTTGCAATAGTTCTAGAGGAACATTAATCTCATCGATCTCATCAAGCGTGAAGGATCACCAACAGCCATAGACAGAGGATCTTTCCCGAGATAAAAACAAAATAAAAATCTATCTAAGAACAACATTATCTAATGTGTCCTTCCTTTATGAAGGCGATAATGAATGATTTAAATGTGATACACTTGCAATTTTAAGCAAGCCGTATGAGTGTATAGAAATATGTTGCTGAAGGACCGTCCCAAATATGGGAGCCGCATTCCACAATGGGTCTTATTTTCTTCTTCAGATACTTACTGTTCATTGAACACGAAACATTCAATCAATACAAATAACTCCACCACTTGACGCAAATTGCATACAACTGAACTTTTAAGGCCGCAACAAATGTAAGATCTCGTTACCACAGTGGATTCTTTCTAGCAAACGCACAACCACAACATACCAAATTCTGTATAAAAACAAAGACTTGCAAGTCTCTCCAGAACCAGAAAATATTTCGAGCACAAATAACAATTAATCTTTTACGGAACCCAGGTAAGACCTTTAATGGTCTACTACCTCCACATCTGAGACGGAGCTGCTGTTCCGACAAGCTAGATCACGACTGAGAATTAGGGTTACCCAATTGATTGCAATTATAGCTAATGCATTCATCGCATGTATGTCACCAGATTCGTAAGACCTATGTTAGCCACAAACAAAGACATTTCCTCCGAGCAATCCAAAATAGGTTGTTTTTTTTTTTCCTAATTTTTAACAATTTGTATTCAGGACTCTATTATCTAAAGTGTCTTTCTTTTCAATAGAGGATAAGGTAATTTGGCTGGTATATGTAATTCTATAAAAATTTAACAATATTTCGTGAGTCGATTCAATCGATTTTAGTTGCCATTCACCAAAATTGGTTTTAAGCCCGTTCAAAAAACAATTCTGTGGATGTATGTGTTGTATGTTGTGTATGCGCACGCACACACACACACACACACACACACATGCGCACATACACACGCGCGCACACGCACATACACATATACATATATACGTAGCCTGAGAGAGATATTTCATTCATTGTAACCAGCTTCTCAGGACAATAGCTTTCTTATACAAAAAATAACATTTCTACTGTCAGTTTTGTGCAAAATGATAGATATTGACTCAGTCTTAAGACTTATACGACACTTTAGACTTTCCTTTTGTTGACGAAAATAAACATACAAAAATACCATAGAAACTGATATTTTGTTGTTATTTTTACTTTTGTTTTCGCTGTTTTTTTATTTTATTTCTTGTTATACTTTCCTTTTCTTTTTCTTCTAAGTTTATTCATGAAAATCTCTATGGCAGACTTAACTATGATTTGATGTTCTGCCTTACAAAAAAAAAACAGTAAATGTTGACCAAAGATAGTTGCACACTCTGCAGAACTATCGTTGAATTTCTAAAAGATGGGACGAAATATTTCCAGAACAATACTTTACTTTTCATATCTAAACAATATTATTATTTATTTGTATCTCAGAGAAAAGGCTATGTTTTATAATACCTTCTAAAGAGTAAGTTTTATCACACATTTAACTCTATCAAGTAGATAACGTTTTTGTTGTTGTTAAAACCCCAGAGCAATCTTGATTAGATATGATTTTTCTTGGACCACATTATCTAATGTGTCTTCATTCTAATGAGTCCTGGTTTATATCGAAACAGTTAATCCTTTTGATTCTAACCTATCTGAAACTGACCCTGGGTCTATATATTCTCTTTACTCTTTAATCTTTTACTTGTTTCAGTTATTTGACTGTGGCCAAGCAAATCGACCCCAGGACATATTCTTTGTAAGCCTTGTACTTATTCTATCGGTCTCTTTTGCCGAACCGCTAAGTTACGAGGACGTAAACACACCAGCATCGTTTGTCAAGCGATTTTGTGGGGACAAACACAGACACACAAACATACACACACACACACACACCACACACCACACACACACACACACCACACACTCATAGATATATATATATATATATATATATATATATATTATTATATATATATATATATATATGACGGGCTTCTTTCAGTTTCCGTCTACCAAATCCACTCACAAGGCTTGGTCGGCCCGAGGCAATAGTAGAAGACACTTGCCCAAGGTGCCACGCAGTGGGACTGAACCTGCAACCATGTGGTTCATAACCAAGCTACTTACCACACAGCCACTTCTAAACTTCCTGTTTTAAAATTATCTAAATCACCATCTCCCATCAAATTTTCATATTAATTTGTTCCAAATACCAATTTATTAAGGATAAAGCTATTTTACATTTTATGGAAGACCAAACGGGCAGGAAATCTGACAAAAGAAGTTTTATTTCATCGGGACAATGCTCAAGTACACAAGTCATAGGTTTCAATGGCCGCTGTGCATGACTGTGGCTTTGAAGTGGTTGATTGCCCTCCCTGTTCGCCTGATCTGGCCCCATCTGACAATTATCTGTTCCCCAACATGAAAGACCGTTTGGCTGAGAACCAGAACCACAGTGGTAGTGACGTCATATCTGCTGATGATGACTTTTTTGACCAACAGGATGAAAGCTTTTTTACCAATGGGACCCAAACACTACAACACCGATGGAGGAAGTGTGTGGACCACAAGGGGAATTATGTTGAAAAGTAAACTTCGTTTGGTCACATTCCATGAACGTATCTTGGTCAGCCAATGAACTTTTCCACCAGCCCTCGTATTACGAAGAATAAGGCGGTGAGCTGGCAGAATCATTCCTGCGCTGGAAAAAATGCTTAGCAGCATTTCTTTCAATTTAACGTTTTGAGTTCAAATATCACCTGGGTCAACTTTGCCTTTTATCTTGCGAGGTCAATAAAATAAGTACCAATTGAGCACTGGAGTCGATATCATCGACTTACATCCTCCCCCGATATTTCTGGCCTTGAGCCAAACTTTGAAACTAATATTACTCGTAAATGTTTACTTGGAATTGCCAGAATCTTTTAGCTATTCATTGCAGAGACCACTCCCAATTCGAGCTGCACTTGTTGAAGAGAAGTAGATTCAGGTCCATGAAAGAATGTTGGTAATGATTTTCAAAAGCTAACAACGTTTAAAAAGATAAAACCTTTTCCAAACAGCGTTCAAGATAATGTACAGATATGTCTTCAAAGAGATTCATGAATGGTAGCGATTGTATGGGTATGAAAGTAACTGTAATCAGTTAGCAACCGACAGAAGCAACATCAAAGGTAGAAAGAGAAAGGTTACGAGAGAACCGCGTAAAATGGTGCGTTGAGTTGCACTCTTTACACCAAACATAAAACTTAGCCGTTTGATAATTAGAGGACGATAAAATAAATTCCAGGCTAAAATAAGTGCCAAGCACAATCTAATGAACAAAAGCCATTGAAGGCGATGCCCTAACGTGAGCGTAAGCGACTTAAATCTATAAAAGAATTAGAAAATATAGTTTTTTTTTTTCTTGGTAGTACAGTATCCACTTCTTTCAATGCGTGGATCCCTGTTCAAGCGGTCCAGTTCACAGCTATGTGGTTTCGGATATGAACCACCGAGTCCTACATTAGGCAAGAGAATTATATCATTGTCTCGAATCGACCAAAGTATAATTGGGTGCATGGAAACTGTAGAAAATAAGCAAGGCAAATGAAAATTTACAAAATAATACGATTACCTATGTGTCATGATTTCATTATCAATACTTCCAAAAATTACGGAGATGTACTTACATAGCAAGTGATTTGATCTGAGATCGTGTGCTGGAACGAAAACAATTGCAGCGTGGAAGGTGTTTGTAAGTCATTTAAGAAACACACAAAAGCCGTTCGATTCACTTCAACATTTAAGTTTAATTTGTCAAAATATTTTCGTTGCTATAAGACCGCGACCAGTTCACTGACAAAAATCCGTGCTGCATCTTATAGCGACGAAAATATTTTGACAAATTAAACTTAAATGTTGAAGTGAATCGAACGGCTTTTGTATGTTTCTTAAATGTCTTACAAACTCCTTCCATGCTGCAATTGTTGACTTGCAAAAGTTCAAAATGCAAGATGCAGTATCTGTAAATCCTCAGCGTAGTCTGTCGTATTTCTAAACATATTTTACAGAACTATACACAGAAAGATTTTCCCGAAATGAAAGCTCATGTACAGTTCTACAAAATATATTTGTAGTATTTTTCAAATGCCTTCACTTTGGAGTGCTAGTGCCGGAAAACAACCCTGCAGATAATAAATTACCGCAGTTAATTTACCGGTTTGAAAACATTGCTATTTTAAATTAAAATACTGAGGGTAGAAATTTCTACCCTGAGTATTTTAATTTATATATATATATATATATATATATATATATATATTATATATATATATATATATATAATATATATATATATATATATTTATTATATAGAAGGAGCTCTACAGGACTAGAACTGTTTCATTCAAGAGAAATCTTCAGGAAGCTAGTTAACACAGAATTGTATTGGCATTTATACATTTAGGCAGGTTTAAACCCCTTTAACCTGCCTAAATGTATAAATGCCAATACAATTCTTGTTAACTAGCTTCCTGAAGATTCTCTTGAATGAAACAGTTCTAGTCCTGTAGAAGCTCCTTCTATATAATAAATTAATTTTACTCTGCTATGTATTGAGTACCTTATTTACTGTGGTTAAACCCCGAATCAACCCGGGACCACATATATATATATACATACATACATACATACATACATACATACATACATACATACATACATACATACATACATTCATACATACAGAATATATATACATGATTTATATGTAAGATAATTTATACATATAATATATGAATATATAATAAATACAATATATATAAAATATATTTTATATATATATATATATATATATATATATATATATATATATATATAATATATATATATATAATATATAATGTATATATATATATATATATATAATATTAAATATATATTACACAATATATATAATATATATATATGTATATATATATAATATATATATATAACATATATATAATATATAAATTATATATATATATATATAATATACATTATAATATAATATAATATAATATATATATATAATATAATATATATATACACAATATATATATAATATATATTGTATGCATATAATCTATATAAACATATATATAATATATAAATATATATATATATTATATATATATATATATATATATATATATATATATATATATATATATATATATATATAAACTTAGATAAACTTAGATATGTTTCGACCAAAGATTGGTCCAGGCCATGTCTAACTTAATAGCACCACCTGATAGGATTATCTGAATCCTGTTTAAGTCAAGGTTTTGTTTATGGTCCATTCAAGTAGTGAGTTTTGTTGGGTGAGTTGTATCCAATTATGGGTGGCTTATCTGGTATTCCTTGAAGGAATATATCCAGACTCCGTTTAAAGTTGATGGGATCCTTTTCCTCTTTGATCTCTTTCGGGACAATGTTAAATAGGCAGGGCCTGTTGAGAAAAGAAAATATGTTGCAGTGTACATGTATGCTGTGATCTTGAATTGGGCAGGGGACGTATGGCCCGTGGTCCCAGTCTTGGATGAACCTTGAAGCTAATGTTCAGGTCGTTTGGGCAAAGTTGGCGGTATATCCTCCACATCGTACAAATGATGTACCGCTCACGGCGACGCTGCAGAGAGTAGAGTTTCAAGGCTTTAAGGCGATCCCAATAATCGAGAGCAGCCATGCCTTCGATTCGTTTAGTGAGTGCCCTCTGGGGTGATTCAATCCTCGAGATGTTTTGTCTTGTATGGGGAGACCACAGTATTCGAGGTGTGGCCGTACAAAGGAGAAAAGTGGTATGATGACACCTTGTTCTCTGGACCGGAAAGTTCTTAAGATCCAGGAACTCATCCAACGAGCTATATCGACCTTCTTATTGATGTGTGCACTCCAACTGAGATCGTCATCAACAATTACACCCAGGTCTCTGATATTGTTAGAGGCTGTGAGCGGAGAGAGTATGGCTGTTTTAGTGAGGAATTTCTTCCAAAATGCATCAGCTCAAATTTTCCCTCGTTCAGTTGCATTTTGTTTCTGTCTGCCCATTGACTCACAGCATATAGATCAGACTGGAGTTGAGTTCGGTCTGCTTCTTCATTGACGATTTGCTGGAGCTTAGTGTCATCAGCAAATATTTTCACTTTGCAGTTATGTACGACACTGGAAAGGTCGTTTATGTAAATTATAAAGAGTAGCGGGCCCAAGACAGTCCTCTGGGTGACACCGCTGGTGACTTTTGCTTGGCTTGAGTGGACTCCATCAACTACAACATGTTGTGTTCTATTCGCCAGGAAATACTTAATCCAGTGTAGAACTTTTCCACGGATTCCAAAATTTGCCAATTCTGAGAGTAGGATATTATGGTCTACCCTGTCGAACGCTTTACTAAAGTCAAGATATATGACATCAGAGTTCGAATCTGTTCCCAAGGCTTTGAGTATATCTTCAATGTGGTGTAAGAGCTGTGTTAGACAGTCCCTGCCACAGCGAAAGCCATGCTGATTTGCATTTAGGAGTTTGTGGGGCTCCAGGAAGTCAGCTATCCTTGATCTTAACACTCTTTCAAACACTTTAATGATGTGGGAGGTGAGTGAGATTGGGCGATAGTTGACTGCGAGGGATCTGTTTCCCTGTTTGAAAACCGGGATGACTGACTGGGATAGAAATTGTTTCGGTATATAACCTGCGTCTAACGAATTTCTCCAGAGAGTTGGTCAGAGGGACTGAAAGTTGGTGTCTACATTCCTTCAGGAGACAAGCGGGAAATCTATCAGGGCCTACAGCAGAGTAGTATTTGACCTCATTTATTGCTGCTATGATGTCAGTGGCAGTGAAGGTTATGTCTGAGATTTTATGTTGGGAATCAACTTCGTTCGCTTCTCTTACGTCAATATCAGTATCAGTGGGAACACTAAAGACAGAGCATTATTGTTTCTGCAGTATTTCTGCCATTTCTTTAGCATCGTGTTGGGGAATACCGTTAGCATCAATCAATGGCCCAATGGGTGAGACAGTGGTTCTATGCTTATTTGCATAAGAATAGAACACTTTTGTGTTCTGTTTGATGTTTTTGATTACCCATTGTTCCTTCACAGCTCTTTGATTTTCAATGGAGGTTTTCATGTTGGTCTGCAGATGAAGTTTTTCCAGCGCTAGTCTTTTCATTGTTGTTGAATGTGGATGTTGTATGTGGGAATATTTTAATTGGTTGATTTTTTTTATTGAGTCTTTTGATGCGCCTGGTAAGTGTTTTTTTTTCTTTTTGGGGAGCCGGTTTCTGTTTGTGTTAGTAGATTTTGTGAGAGCGTGTTTAGAGCATGTATAGGTGACAATGTTCTCAAAGTACTGCCATGCGGTCTCAATATGGGTGGAATTGAGAGTAAAAGACCAGTCGTTGAAAGACAGATCCTTTCTGATTGCTCCCCAGTCCGCTTTGTGGAAGTTTATGTTGTCAAATGAGTGCTATATTATACATATATATATATATAATATATATATATATATATATATATATATATCAAAATACCTCGACCGTGTCCTTGTCCCCCTAGTGGCGTCTCTTCCCTCCAACATCCACGACACCAACCATGCTCTCCGGCTTTTCAACTCTTTCTCCTTTCCTCCCGGCTCTTCCAAAATACTTTTTACAATGGACATCCAGAGCCTCTATACCGTCATCCCTCACCACGAAGGACTGCGGGCAC
>NC_042998.1:100927186-100982186 GCF_006345805.1 Octopus sinensis | reverse complement strand
CAGAAATATGTTTAGGTGTTAGGAGTAGGATTAAAAGTTAGGATTAGGGTGAAGTTTAGAATTAGGGCCTATGGTTAGGATTTATAGTCAGAGTTAAGGCTTAGGATTTAGGATTTAGATTAGAATTAGGTTCAGGGTTCGGTTTTAAAGTCAATGAACAGAATTTAGGTTTAAGTTTAGGATTAGGTTATAGAGTTGGGAGTTAGAGTTAGGATTTAAAGTGAACACTTCAAGGGTTGGGAAGTAAGGGTCTGGATGTTCACTACTAGAAAATTGCAGTTGCATTGAAATTTCTTTGTGCATGGCTCAAATTTTTAGTGCATGCACAAAAACAGAATGAACCATACTGTCAACAATATATTTTGAAAAATTTGTTTCAAGCAGTTGTCACATAATCATTATATTGATTACATAAAAATAATGTAAAACTTTTACAGGAAAAAAAAATATTTGGAATCTTCCGTTCAATATATAGTTAAATTTTAATCAGAGGTAGCTGTCAATTAGCTCCAAATGAAGCTTGACTAGGGAAAATGTGTAGCTGATTTAGTTGTTGCAAAGCCTACATATATAGAGTTATGATCAAAATCATTCCAGCCATGACCATTCCAGTTATCTTACTTTTCTTTTTTTTTTTTTTTTTGTAGACTACATGCTTCAATGTGGTGGTCATAGGAAGAGAGAAGATAAAAAAGCTAAAATCTCTCTAAGCCATACATAGGCTCCAAGAAGTATTGGATGGCACCTATGACAAGAAAGAGTTAGAAACTTATAAAATAAATTACTATGTTCACAGTGTTTTGATTTAATGCTATACTGTACAACAGTATTTATAGATTTTATCAAACAATGTATGTAATAGGCAAATGTAAACACCTGGTCTTTATATACAATATCATAGACAGAAAAAAAAAGAATCAACCAGACAAAGTTTCTACCTTGTGTTGAGTTATCATCAGTTCTGAATACCCTACTCCACTGTTCACAGATACACAATTTATAAATCCATTATTACCAACAGCATAAATAAATTGCATGAATCAATGTTCATCTAAACACATTCTTACCAGTTAGTTCAATTAATGAATTACTGGCATGTTAATAGTTTCTCATTTCAGTGTTAAACTGTATTACAAAATATATCTATAGATTTTTATAGGGTAACTGAGAGTGTCTAAGAGATAACCTACTGCAAGCCACAGGCCAGATAAGAGGATAGAACATGATTTCAGCTATGGAAGACAACATAGTGGTGGATTGCTATGGTAGATAACGCCACAAAAGTTAAAAGAGAAGCTTGGAAAGACTGGAAGAGAAGTGGGAGGGAGAGTAGGAATAATATCAAGTAGACTAAAGAAAAACTTATTCAGGTGTATGATGTGTTCTGAATTGCAAAGCAGTGTATTAGTGTGAATCAAGACAGTAAAGAAGAATGTGTATGGAATGTTAACAATATTCTTGATTTCACTGATGCCAAGAAGCAAGAGGCTTGGACATATTACTACAAGAGGTTGTTGAATGAGCAGAATACACAGGAGAGGGTCTATTCATATAGGCCTAACTGAGGGACCAGTTGTTAATAGTTATATAGTTGAACGTATGATTAAAGTTATGGAGGCAGGGAAAGCAGTTGGATTATCAAGGATAATTGTTGAGATGTTCAAAATATGCAACAAAGTAGGACATGGGCTAGTAATTCACACATTCAATTTGGTAACACAAGAAGTTGTCATTTCCATAACTGGCATAGAAGTATCATTGACAACAACTACACCAGCAGAGATCCTGCAAAAAGAAGCAACTACAAAGGCAGCAAATTTATGGACCACATTATTACAGGAATAGAGCTATAAAACAACTGATTATTAAGAGAATTAGCTTAACCCTCAAGAATTCATATTACTCTGTTAAATATGCTATTTTATACAAATTGTTTTGAATAATACATTATGTTATAGCTTTGAGGTTTTGGCAGTGAGATTGTTTATTTTTAGAATGTCAGTGTAGGTTAGGTGTGAAAGGCTAGATATGGCCAGTTTGAATGTAAAACAGGTAGAATATTTGGGCTGGATACAGCTGGTTGTAGCAGATCAAGTGATTTCAACCAGATCATGTGATTTTGACCAGATCATGTAATTTTGACCAGATCATGTGATTGTGACCAGATCATGTGATTTCAACCTTCCTTGGTCTTGTCAATGATGGACAATGAGTTTGTTCTAATAGATCATCCAAATTTAAAAGGGGATAAATATTAACTAGGTATCAATATTACTTTTGACATTAATACATACATATGTGTTGAACTCTCAGCTTACAACAAGCTTATTGCCTACACCATTGCAGTGCTTATCCTCATGCTTACATGTGGCCTTCTAAACAATTTCTGAACTTACAAGCTACACAGTGTTACTAGAAACTTCAACATCAATAAAAAGGTAAATAGGCTATATTTCCTATGCAGTGATGGTGGCCATGGTCTTAAATCAGTATTGATATCATGCAAAGCACATGTTGAGACACTGAAGCAACAATTTGCAGCAGTGGAAAGAAGTCAGTAACTACCTTACTCCAGTTTGTGAACACAGAAACAATAACATCATTAATATAGCTAATGAACTTTGAGGCATGAAATAAGAGCTAACAAAGACTTCTCCCCAAGGAGCATTAGTAATGTCTATTTTATAACCATCACCATCATCATCATCATCATCATCATCATCATTTAATATGTTTTCCATGGAAGGTAGTGCATGGATATTTGACACCAAAGACTCAAGGCACAGAAGGAATAAATTATATCAGAAGCCTGACAGGGAGTACCAATAAATTTATGACATCCCACTTTGAAGGCTATCTCCATACAATTCAAGAAAAAGAAATTCTAGATATTATTTTCTCATGAAGAAATTCTAGATATTACTTTCCCATGAAGCATGATACAATGGCCACAACAGTTTGGAAAAGAATTAGGAAAGAAAATACCAACAAAGTGTATGGTATTGAGAATGTTGAGTCAAAAGAGTATAGGTGAAACTTATAAATTAAAATGCCAAAGTTAAAACACAACTGACCAGAGAAATGTTCTTAAGACATAAAGGAAGTTGAACAAAACAAGATTATATACTCTCTAGTCTTCATCAGGTGTCTTGAGGAAATTTCGAACCTGGGTTCTCATTCCTAAGAGATTTTTTGATGTTGTTGTTATTATTATTATTATTATTATTATTATTAGCAGCAGCAGCAGCAGCAGCAGTATCAGTAGTAGTAGTAGTAGTAGTAGTAGTAGTAGTATTCAGGTCACTACCTGAAATCAAACTCGGAATCTTGGGGTTAGTAGCCGAGTTGGAGTCCAGGCAGTAACTTGAATAATAATAATAACAATAATAATAATAATAATAATAATAATAATAATTAATAATAATAATAATAATAACAACAACAACATCGAAAATGAATGAGAATCCAGGTTTGAAATTTCCCCAAGACACCTAATGAAGGCTGGAGGGTATATCAACCGAAACGTTATGTTAACAACAAAGATGAGGACAAACATCCATCAAATTTAAATAATGTAAATAATGCATATGTATATGGTTTCAAATTTTGGCACAAGAACAGCAGGTTTTAAGGGACATCGACCCCAGTGTACAACTGATACTTATTTTACAAACCTGAAAGAATGAAGGGCAAAGTCAACATTGGTGGAAATTGAAATTGGAATGTAAAGAGGCAGAAAAAATACCATACAGTAAGATTCACATCAATGTTTTATAATACTTAATTCATAAAAATTATTAGCACATTAAATTAATTAGCCTTGTTTTTGATATTTTCGGTGTCGTTAATCATAATATATTTGTAATAACTATAATAATACTTTTATCGTAACTTTTAATTTTTTTTAGTATTGCACGTTTTTTTTTCGAAATTGTATACCTACTTTTGGACACCATGTATGAGTATCATCATCATCGTTTAGCATCCGCTTTCCATGCTAGCATGGGTTGGACGGTTCAACTGGGGTCTGGGAAGCCAGAAGGCTGCACCAGGCCCAATCTGATCTGGCAATGTTTCTACGGCTGGATGCCCTTCTTAACGCCAACCACACATATATATAGAGAGAGAGTGGGGAGAGAGAGAGAGAGAGACTCACACACACAGCTGTATGCAATGTTTTACCAAAAAGGAAAACTATAATTGTCACTAAATATGACTAGGGTGTTAGAACACCTGCATTGCTAGAAATAAGAGCTAGAAAGCTAATTGAATACATATGTACTGATAGGGACTGCAATCACCTGAAAACACCAGTTGAGCATTCCCTACAGAATATATACACACACACAATCTATATGTTACAAGATTACAAGAAAGAAAATGGAAGTATTTTTTGAAGTTATTACAAGGAAAAGAAGTGAATTAGATCCAATCAATAGCTGAAACTGCATCGCAGACGCTATTCTACGAGAGCCAGCAACCTTTTGTTCTAAAGTTCTCAAATTCAGAAGTATGTGTGTGTGTGTGTGTGTGTGTGTATGTGCGCACATGTGAGTGTTTCTATATACAAGTTTATGACAGACTGAATGTAAAGGCAGGAGAAGGAATGCTCATTGTATGCAGAAGAGTTTATTTCTTTATTCATTTGAATTGAAGGAGTCATTGGTTGTTATTCAGCGTTTTCCTGAACAAATACTTACACATAAGAAATTGAAGACAAGGGAAATCAACACCTTCAAAAGCATACACAATGATATTAATAAATTAATGATATAAAAATTTTAACAAAAAATAATAAATTCATGCTTTCATACTTACAGTTTTGGTCCATTAGGCTTTTAAAGAAAATATGTATGAAGCAGTAGATTTTTGAATTCAAAATTGTTGTAGGCCCAATGTATCTACTATACCTGATATATATAATCCAGTCCTGATACTCCCTACAACCAAATCTCCCAAATCACTCCATACCATCATCACCATCAACATTTGTATGTTTATTTTCCTTTGCTTTTGTGGACTGGATGTCTCGCTACAAGTACTGCATCATTTGTTCAAATCCCTCGTGATCTACCTTCTAAGGTTCAACCTCTCGTGATTTCTTTTCTAAGGTTCAACCTCTTGTGATCAGCTTTCACCACTTTCTCAGTTTTATCTTGCGTTTTATTCCTTCCATTTTGATCACCTGGCATTTTTTATCCATTTGTTATCCTTCATATGCATCACATGTTTATACCTGCAGAGACTTCTCTCTTGTTCACTACCTCTTTTCCTTTTCACATCACCTAGATTTTTCCTCAGCCCATTTCAACTCCATCATTCATGCACATAAACATTACCTCTCCTACAGAGCATGACCATTTCGTTTTTTGCCAGCCTTCACATAGCCTTTGCATTCAGTACCCATGTTTTGCTATGATGCAGCATAGTACTTTATATGTAAGCATCATATAATTTACTTAATCCCCTTGTTATAGAGGTATTAGATCTTTGAACTTTGTTCACCCCATTCTTACCTCAGTTAATTAGGTCACCCTGGTAACAGAAGCTATCAACAAGATCTAAGAAGCCTTCCAAACATTTGAAAGAATGTACTTCATGGGTACTCTGATACATTTGCAACATATGAATTTTCTTTTCTCTCAAACTGCATGTAATTCCACTCCATCTTTCGTGCACCCATAGTTCACATTTGATACAAAGTACTTAATTACTACTTAATCTTCTTTTTGCATATAGCACATGGCCACTTCCCTGATGGTTGTACAGTTCAGATGTCTTTCCTGCTGACTAAGACTTTTGTCTTAGCTAGGTTTTTTTAAGGCCTCTTGATGCTAGGCTTTGCTTCCATGTTTGGAATTTCTCCAACAGATTCAGCATGTAAAAACCACATCATCCACAAAAAGAGATGTAAATTAATGTAAATTCAACCATTTGATAAACATTGACCAATAAAATGAGTACCAAACTATGTAATTGAGTTGAGATAATTACAAAAATCCTTGACTGGAACCAGTAAAAGAATGATTTAAATAAACCAAATCTGAAAGCATTAAAGAGCTCTCACAACAAAGGATGTCCAGTTAAGATCTACAAAGTTTAGACTGAGGTGGCCAGTTCTCTTGTGTTTTCCATCATTCAAATCCCTAATTTTTTTACATAAGTACTTGATATTTCCCTTTTTTTTTATATCTTACATTGGTCTTCAATCAGATCCTTCTACAGACAAAATTCAGGATTGCTTCAGCATCAGTTCAATTCCTCTGCAAATGTAAACTAAAATACAGTGGACTTACATCATCCAAAATTATTGGCTCCTTACTCTAACAATTGTTTGGTCCTGCAAGCATACAACTATTTCTTTTTATATCCTTGGGTGATAGACTAATCCACTGCCAACTTTGATACAACCACTTGGCCTTGAATCACTTTTAGCAGAGTCAACTCTGGAGCAAGAATTCAAACCAAGTCTACCATCTGATGAGCATGAAATTTCTTCATTTGCTTTCCCCAGAAATCTTGGTACTGTTATTCCTTCTCTGTTTAACACCTAAAAATAAATTTTAAAAAATAAAAAACAAATAAGATATACCCTTACTTGTTATTGAGATAGGAAGATTATTTTAATTTTTCCCTACAACTACTACAAACCTTCAATATATATATATACTATATATTTGTGAAAAGGCTGGACGTTGTCTCACAAGCAGTTGTGCAGGCAAAAGTGTTGGTAAATGTGGTCGGATTGACCAGAAAATTTGAATACCTATGTTAAAAGTGCTGGGGAGTTTGCATGACAACTTTGAGTTTGCTCAACTGAAAGTCCTGGCCTCTAGGGCAAAATTTCTCATCTTTAAAATATGGTCCAAGTAGACCCAAATGAAATCAGGTTATAATACTAGTATATATATATATATATATATATATATATATATATATATATATATAATGTTCTGAGTTTGTATCTCACTAAAGATCAAGTTTGACTTCCATCTATACAGTGCTGATAATAAAACAAATACTAATCAATACCATCAACTATTTCCCTCTCATGAAATATTTGTTCTCATGCCTATATTACAAATCATTACTACAACTACTACTACTAATACTACTACTAAGAAGATGAATGGAAGGATCATTAGAAAATCAAACAAAATATTATTATTATCATTATTATTATTATTCAGGTCACTACCTGGAATTGAACTCGGAATCATGGGGTTAGGAGCCCGCGCTCTTAACCACTATGCCCATGGGCATATGGCGTAGTGGTTAAGAGTATGGGCTACTAACCCCAAGATTCCGAGTTTGATTCCAGACAGTGACCTGAATAATAATAATAATAATATCATCATCATCATCATCATCATCGTTTAGCGTCCGCTTTCCATGCTGGCATGGGTTGGACGGTTCAACTGGGGTCTGGGAAGCCAGAAGGCTGCACCAGGTCCAGTCTGATCTGGCATTGTTTCTACGGCTGGATGCCCTTCCTAACGCTAACCACTCCATGAGTGTAGTGGGTGCTTTTTACGTGCCACTGGCACAAGTGCCAGACGAGGCTGGCAAATGGCCATGATCGGATGGTGCTTTTTACATGCCACCAGCACGGAGGCCAGGCGAGGCTGGCAATAATAATAATAATAAATGCCCTGATACAGTACCAGGCAGTGGCTCTCATGGCTTCTGATCTTAACTGATTGGAAGTGTTATCATGTACATTGTTTTGTTTTGGTATAAAAGATGGGATACACCAAATATTCTGCTCAGTACCACAGATTTGCTTGTCAGTTGTTTGACCTTAACCAATTGAGCATGTCCCTTGGTGGCTGACGATATGTGCATCTCTGATCATGAGCAGAAGTAGTGGGGGAGCATCATAGCCATGTGTTGAGAGGGATTCTTTGGGGTTTGAATAATTCACCTCTGGAAACATGGGTGTTTTGTTCAACATCCTTAAACAACCCTTATTCAGGGACCTTTTGAGCAGGATGGGTTACTCGACCTGAGGAAAATTCTAATTGGGCCCCAGCTGCAAGGTCATGTGCTGTTTATCTTGATATGAGATCACCATGTCGCACACATATGGTTGTGATGCATGTGCCTGGTGTACCCTTATCAGACAGGCAGTCATGATGGGTATAGAGAGCTTTGTATATTTTACCCCAGTGTCACTTTGATGGCATGCACTGTTCTCTCACTCAATAATGATGATGATGATGATGATGATATCGAAAAATACCTTAGGGACGAGAGCCCAGGTTCGAAATTTCCCTCAGACACCTGATGAAGGATGGAGGGTATATCAGCCGAAACGTTGTGTTAACAACAAACAAGATGAGGACAAATATCCATCAAATGTAAATAATGTAAATAAAGTAGTGGGTGTGGCTGTGTGGTAAGTAGCTTGTTTACAAACCACATGGTTCCGGGTTCAGTCCCACTGCGTGGCACCTTGGGCAAGTGTCTTCTACTATAGCCTTGGGCCGACCAAAGCCTTGTGAGTGGATTTGGTAGACAGAAACTGAAGGAAGCCCGTCATATATATGTATATATATATATATATATGTGTATATGTGTGTGTGTATATGTTTGTGTCTGTGTTTGTCTCCCCCCACCCACCCCAACATCGCTTGACAACTGATGCTGGTGTGTTTACATCCGCATAACTTAGTGGTTCAGCAAAAGAGACCGATAGAATAAGTACTAGGCTTACAAGGAATAAGTCCTGGGGTCAATTTGCTCGACTAAAGGTGGTGCTCCAACATGGCCACAGTCAAATGACTGAAACAAGTAAAAGAATATTAGTATTTTGCCTGTCTTTAAATTCTGAATTTGTTAATTCACCAGACAAAATACTTGGTAGCATTTCTCCTGCTTTTATTTTCTGAGTTCAAAAATCTGTCGAGCTCAACTTTGCCTTTTATCTTTTAGGGGATCAATAAGATAAGTATCAGTTGATCACGGGGCTCAATGAAATCATCTTACCCACTCCCCAGAAATTGCTAGCCTTGTACCAAAATTTGCTTTCCATCCTTTTAGGGTTAATAAAGTAAGTAGTGATCAACTATCCACTCCCCGAATTTTTAGGCTTTGTGCCTAGAGTAGAAAGGACTATTATTATTATTATTATTATTATTATTATTATAGATGCTGCACAGTATACAATATCATGAGGTTGTTGATTGAAGATATAGTGCCTACCGGGGGTTTGTACTGTTTGTCAAGTCACAAGGACCCCAAACAGACAGTACTTTACACAAAATGCATGCAGTTCCAAGTAATGCTGAGTTTTGCAATATACCTAAATAGTATTACTAAAGTTTTCAGATTTTTTTTCAGATTGCGTGGTATTCGGCCTAATGCTCCGATGACAATAGGGATAACCTTTATGTTTAACTCTTATAGCTGCCACATCTTAGCGATCTCAATTCACAGGTCTCCATATTTATCAACCTACTATCAATAATATTAATATGCTAACTTTTTGTTTTTGTACGTACCTGTTGTGTGCGTCACACTTACTTCAAAGAAGTGGCAAAGCAAGAGAGAGGAGGACAGAGAGGAAGTAAGAGAGAGAGAGAGAGAAAGTGAGAGTGAGAGAGAAAGAGAGTGAAAGAGACAATGAGTGGCAACAGAGTTTGTTTTGTTTTTAAAAGTTTCAGAGAGGATGTAAGAGAAAGAAAGAGAGTGAGAGAAAGTGAGAGTGAAAGAGACATTGAGTGGTAACAGCATTCATTTTGTGTTTTAAAATGTTTATCACATAGCAAGAGCAGTAGATACATAGATACATATACACATTGTTAAATCAAAAGCAGGACAGAAGAGGGACACAATGGAAGTGAAAGGGAAAGAAAGTGAGAGAGACAGTAGATACATAAATCCAAAGAAAAGTTCTTACATAGATACATACACACAGCAAACACCAGATGTCAATTTCACTTTTCATTACCACACAAGGATAAAATTAACTCACAAATGGCCGAGTGCTCCACTGACATGTGTAACATGCAGTTCTCAGGGAAATTCAGCCTCACACAGAATGTGATAAGGCTGGCCCCTTTGAATTACAGCTACAATGCAAGACATATATATATGAATGCATTTGTGTGTGTGTGTGTGTGTATAGTATAGGTTAGTTAAAACATGTTTGCAATAATAAGTGTCACATGGTGAAAATAAACACAATTATCAAACTTTCATTCATAAATCCATTTATTATTTCGTTCTTTTGCATTTCAATTTGTACATTTGTACCTAGAAATTTTCATCAACTGCACATCAGAAGAAATGGAAAAACAAGTAATTTTATCTCCTAAAAATCCTGACTGTCTTGCAATAAATGAAAAAGTTCTTAATATTATATCAGAGGCACTTAAAATGTACTTAAGCACAGATTCAGTGTCCTGCAATGATGAAGATGAGGTTCAGAACTATCCATTTGAATTCATAAACTCACTCCCTCCATCCGGTATGCCTCCTCATCACCTCAACTTAAAAGTAGGGGTTATTGTAATGCTGCTAAGAAATCTTTCGATCAGTCAAGGATCATGTAATGGAATTTTCATGAAAGTGCAAAGACTTCATTCACATTGTGTAGAGGAATCATTGGTAACAGGCTCCAACAGAGGTCGTACAGTTCTAATTCCCAGAATTAAACTAAGCTCAAGTGATGCAAATATTCCATTCACACTAAACAGACTTCAGTTTCCACTTCAACTTGTATGTTCAATGACAATTAATAAGGCTCAAGGGCAAACATTTGAAAAAATGTTGGAATTCATTTGCCTCAACCAGTATTTTCTCATGGCCAATTATATGTTGCATTTTCAAGAGCACAAGTTATGAACAATATCAAAGAGTTATGACACTCAAATGGGAAAACAGACAAGGCCAAAAACGTGGTGTGACATACAAAATATTGTGTACCATGAAGTACTGTGAGGAAGACCACCACACCAGCTAGCATCACCACCACACCAGCTACTCCATCATTACACAACCACATTACACCTTTAAGATTGGAGAACCAGTTAGGGGCCCACTGGAGCTCTCTCGGCATATTAGCCAACCACAAAATTGCACCAGCCAGCATCACCACTACCTCCAAGCCCATCATATGTATGTATGTATGTATGTATGTATGTATGTATGTATGCTTGTGTCTGTGTTTGTCCCACCACCACCATTGCTTGACAACCGATGTTGGTGCGTTTGCATCCCTGTAATTTAGCTGTTCAGCAGAAGAGACTGATAGAATAACCACCAGGCTTACAGGGAATAAGACCAGGGGTCAATTTCTTCGACTAAAGGGTAGTGCTCCAGTATGGCCACCGTTAAATGACTGAAACAAGTAAAAAAATAAAAGAATACCAAAATAACGTTCTGTACCACTAAACCAAGAAGGTTCTTTGAATATCTACGATGTATTTTAAGGTTAAATAGTAATTCCGTTTATGTTTGTGTAACAGATATTTTGGTTGGATTATATAGTCATTGGTGTTACTTTACTTTCTATATTCTGTAACAGTCACAATATACTTTTCAAGGCCTGAAATTTTTGTGAGGAGGGGGCCAGTTGATTAGATCGACCCCAGTACACAACTGGTACTTAATTTATTGACCCCAAAAGGAAAAAAGTAAAGTTGACCTCAGCAGAATTTGAACTCAGAATGACAGACAGTCATAATATGCAAACATTTCTCATGGCACCAGTACACTGTTTACTGATGCTTACATTTTTTATGTTTCCATAAATTTTTCATGGGTCCAGCTAGTTATTACATTATTATTATTATTATTATTATTATTATGGCGGCAAGCTGGCAGAGTTGTTAGCTCACTGGATGAAATGCTTAGCGGTATTTCACCCGTTGCTACAATCCGAGTTCAAACACTGCCGAGGTCGACTTTGCCTTTCATACTTTCAGGATCAATAAAATAAGTACCAGTGAAATTCTGGAGTCAATGTGATTGACTAGTCCCATCCCCAAAACTTCAGGCCTTGTGCCAATAGTAGAAATTATTATTATTATTATTATTAGGTGGTTGATCACTAGAGTATCAGAGAAAATGTCTTGCTGTATTTATTTTGGCTCTTGACATTCTGAGTTCAAGTCCTGCTTTTTGAGATCAACTTTGCCTTTCATCCCTTTGATGTTGATAAAATAAAATATCAATCAAATACTGAGATCAATATAATTGACCGATATCTTCTCACCTAATTTGAGACCTAGTAACTATGTTAGAAACAATCATTATTATTATTATCATTATTACTATTTTAATTTATCTTTATATTCTGAATTCTGATTTTACTAAGGTCAACTTTGTTGTTCAAACTTTCAGGGTTGGTAAACTAAAAAACCGGTCAGGTACATTCGAGTGTGTCCTTCCATCAAATTTCTGCCCTAATAATTACTATTGCTAAAAATACTTTAGCACAAAAACTTTGGGATTTTTCTTGTACTGCATTCTAAGCAATAACATTCGATAATTTCCTTCAAGCCTTCCTTTGAAGTAAGATCTCATTCAGGGAAAAAAATATTTGACCAGATATTTTCCTTGGGGAAGAAAAGAAATAAAAGGATATTACAAATAAGAGGAGTCAACAAACTTAAACTGATCAAGTATGTGAAGAAGCCTCTCTGAAGTCACTCACCCTCCAAGAAATAGCAGACAATTCTCCTTCAAATCACATCCTATCATCTTAAAAAAAAAGAGGAAGAACATGTTGAATAACATAATCCAATAGAGTCACAGCTGCTGTTATACCTTTGACTTTGATTTTAGCTTTATTGGATCCTAGCTAGTTAGGAGGAGAATGCTAAACAACATCATCAACCAGTTGTGTATGAAGATTTAGAAAGATATATTTCTATACAAGGAGTGTATGTTTCTAGGCCAAGTCATCATAGTGAGGGTACTCACTGCTGCCAAGTGTACATCGTTTGTTTAAAAGTAGAAATTTTAAGTGCTTCAAGAGAAGAAATATCTACAGCTTAACTCACTAGCCAAAAAAGGGAGCCACTCTGTGAGTGATCACAAAGCTAGAATTAGCTATCAAATCTTCCTCAAATCAAACTTTAATACATGTGCATGAACAGAAAATGCAGTGTCAAATCTTACCAAAAATAACAAAATCCTTTTGATTACAACCTGCCCTTTTAAAAAAACTGGAGGAGATATAGGATACACAGTATCTGAAATATAAACAGATGGGGCACGTAAAAAGCACCACTACACTCATGGAGTGGTTGGCGTTAGGAAGGGCATCCAGCTGTAGAAACACTGCCAGATCAGACTGGGCCTGGTGCAGCCATCTGGCTTCCCAGACCCCAGTTGAACCATCCAACCCATGCTAGCATGGAAAGCGGACGTTAAATGATGATGATGATGATGATGATGGGATGGTGAGCACAAGAATGGCAGATATTCTGCTGATCGAGCCCAGCATTGAAATTCAAAGAACTGCTTGAAAGTTGTCTCTAGAAAGTAGATGTTCCTTTTCTTTATGAAACCCTAACATACCTCAATTACTTCATTGCTTGAACAGGGGAGCCACTACATGGTTGAGCAACATGCAAGAAACAATAACCAAATATCCACAAATCTCACTCTCCAGGCCTGCAAGAAGGACATATTCAATAGGGCCCTAGATACATTGACTGAAAAATAAGACAGGATAGTCATGACTGGAACGTCTTAAAATCATAGAACTGGTCATTCAGAGCTCACAATATGAGTAAACAATGACAAGAACAACAACAGCAATTGCCTTACAATTTCAGTGTTTCATATTCGAAATCTTTTGACAATTATGATTTCCCAACATAAAATACATTAATACGCTTATGTAGCAATGACTAAAGACAGACACATCTGGTTTATATTGACATAAAATATTTTCTTAAATTAAATTTATTGTTGGCTAGCCAAGGACTCAACTGCAAATACATGTTTACATTGAAACAAAGCGAAACGTGCAAATATAAAGAGTACATATAAAACAGGACAAAGAAAGTGTCCCTCCAGGTTCTCTCACATTTTCATCCTCATCATATTTAATATTTATTAAATGTAAAAAATATCATTTTTTTTTCTATTGAAGACTATAAATTACCACCACGAAGAAACAAACAAAAATTACCGTTCAAAGGGAGACTACTCAAATTCCCTTATTTCAATTTGCGAGTGTGTATTTTTTTTTTTTCGGTTTTATAGAGTTATTACCCTTGTTACGATTTACATTTTTTTCTTTATTTTTCTTTTTTTTTGTGAGTAGTTGTTTGTCATTTATTCGGCAGAAAAATATTTGCTGAGTTGATGAATACTTGATGGAATCGACTTCAGTTGTACTTCGTAGTTGTTTTATTGACACCTGGGAGGATGAAAAACAAAGTTGACCACAAGAGGATTTGAACATATAACAAAGGACAAAATTAAATATTGTTATGCATCTAGTTTTAGTCCATCACTGGACATTGTAGATCATTGTCAATCAAAGTACCCCTTTTCTCAATAAATATTTATAAGTATTTACCACAACAAGCTACATTATATAGATAACCGTCGACTTATAGACCCAAGCTCTCATGAATAAAATACAAATATTTTTAAAAACCTGCAATCACACACATTTTCAAGGCTGTTTTTATCAAGGGAGAAACCATTTGTGAAGAGAGAGTTGCTTGTTATAAGTGGGGTTTAAAATGGCAGAAAGTTACAAATAAATAATAAAGAAAAAATATTTGTGTGTGTATGAATTATGGATGGGGTATCTTGATTCATTCAGATTTGGGCTAGTGGTAGGGCAACATCAGTAAATTTGTCACTCACAATGACTTCATTTGTATTCTGGCTGACACAAAAAAAAAACCCTTCTACTTTCAGTCCACAAAGCTTTACTGCATCTGCATACTGAAATATCCAGATCAGGTTACTATCTTAAAACACAATCGAATATCCTGTAAAATAACACCTTACCACCATTGGAAAAAAAAAGGAAAGACATCAGATAATGCAGATCAGTGCTTCTGAAAGCTGTCAGTACTATGATATGGGTGGGAAAGACAGATATTGAGGGTGAAGGGGACTACAGGGACTTATATGAAAGACAAAGAATAAGTACCTGAGTTTAAGGTCAAACCCACATGTTGGGTCAATAACTAAGAACAAGCAGTGATGCATCAAATATCTACTTATAGTTGGGTAGTGCTCTAGTTAGTCATCCATGGCAAGCTAGTGCTCAGAACTAAATTATTCTGGCCTGATATTACAAGATGGTATCAAAAATTTCCCGGACTAGTTATGTTTAATCAAAAATAGCTTATTTACCTAAGTTTTAGCATCATCTCCTTTGGAATAGTCACCTTGCTCAACAATACACCGGTCCCAGCATTTCTACCACTTTTGAAATCCAGCCGGGAAGTTGTTTTCTGTGAGCGAGTCGACGACCTTCGGCAATTCGCACTGGGTCTTGACAATGGTGTAAAAACGGTGACCTTTGAACTACATTTTCATCTTGGCAAAGAGACGGAAGTCCACAGGTGCTAACTCTGGCAAATAGGATGGGTGTTGAAGCAATACCAAATTGTCTTTGACAAGAAACTCACAAGTGGAGCGAGCTCAGTGATAGGGTACATTGTCGTCATGAAGAATCCAATACTTCATGCTCCACAAACCCGATCACTTTTGCCAAATATCAAACACTTCAAAACATCACATAGAATGCTCAATTGACAGTCTGGCCCTGGGAGATGAATTCTTGATACACAATACATTTCCAGGACTGACACTCATGACAAGTCTTCCAAATCACTCACCGTCTTCTAGGTTAGTTCTTCTGCTTTAGAAGCAACTGTGCCACTCAAAACATTGCACATAACCCATTGCCTTGTTGCTATAGCATGTTCAATGTCTCTGTAGCAGACTTCCAAAGTTTAGCATAAAATTTCATGTTGGCTCTTTGTTCGTGTCCATGACAAAATCATGAAAACGTAAATTTCACAACTTGCAAAGTAAACATAGCAATGTCACCTGGCACACTGCTTCATGAAGGTCACAGTTAGCTCTCACTGCACACACAACCATGTGCTGCCATCGAGTTGGTGCTCTACAGAACTACTCCAGAAACTTTTTGATACCATGTATATGTACATTAAAAATGGGGGAGAGGCATTGAATCAGAGAGGGTGTCAAAAAAAATCAGTAATAGAAAATATCTTCTCTCCCCTCTCTTTCTCTCTCTCTCTCTCTCTCACTCTCTTACTGAGGTAGCCATGTATCTCCTTTATGCAAGACACCTATTTCTGTCCCTCTATTCATACTCTAACCGCTCTATGAGGTAAATTATGTTTGGCATATGAACCAACAAGAGAGTTTTTACATGATCACTCAACCTGCTAAAATTAGCAGCCAAATCTCCCTCAAATCACATTATACTATTATGAATTAGGGAAGGACACATTAGAAATGTTGTCCTACATACCTCTAAATAAGTGTGATGCTCACACTTGGAATAACTTTGATCACAGGACTGCTTGATCAGGGCTAACTTGGAGCTAAACAGCCAACTCTTGACTCACTACACTTTACAGAAGTTTTTCAGCAAAACTTTGTTGCACCTGCCTATCGTATTATGAAACTTCAATTTTTTTTTTTTGTCTCATTTTCAGTCATCATAAAATTTCACATCACATTTTATGCAAAGTACTGTTCACACTTACAAAAACATAGATTCCCCAGTATATTCCTTTCTAATAAATTAAGTATGGCCACTACCTTATCATTTAACTATAAAGATCCCTAACATTGGGTGGTAGGCTTACTCCATCACTTGGTTTAACACCATCACCTAGCTTTTGTGTGCCTTTAGTGAAGGCCATTCTTTTCAAAGGATATGGGCTAGGTCCGCATTTAACCCTTTTGATATCAACCTACCTAAGTCCATCCCTAATTCTATGATATAAACTTTCTGTTTAAAAGGGATCCAATTTAAAAACCTTCATCAAAATCCCACCTAAATTTTCATTCCAAATACCAGCTTAATAAAGGCAAAGTAATTATACTAATTCTTCAATGTTTTCAAAATTAATTGGAAAACAATATATTTCAGTGGAAATATGGTAACATAATAATTTAAGATAACTTGTTCCTTTCCTTTCATCAATTTTAGGGCCACTGAAAAAGTAGTTATGAAGACTGCCCTTCCTCTTCTGATAACAGCTTTAAAAATTATACATTC
Organism: Octopus sinensis; assembly: GCF_006345805.1. Taxonomy (NCBI): domain Eukaryota; kingdom Metazoa; phylum Mollusca; class Cephalopoda; order Octopoda; family Octopodidae; genus Octopus; species Octopus sinensis. Next base: position 100,964,941 of record NC_042998.1, on the reverse strand, counting down.
AGCACTATGGTACAGATTATTTTTGCTTCCTTATTATTTTCGAGTTAAGTAGCTGTTATCTCCTAATTTTGAAAATTAGCTCATCTTTATGCGAAATTGCTAGTGAACTATCAGCCCTGAAGTATTATCCATGTAACTATAAAAATAATATAATAAACAGATGTTTTTGAAACACAATCTACACTGGACACATCTGCCAAGCATTGAAAACTTTTCAATGTAACATTAATGTTTCCACACAAATATCTTTGCTTTAAAAAGATCTGTACAAAAATATATTATTTTGTATTACTATATATATATATATGCATATATATATATATATATATATATATATATAGATATAGATATATATGCATATATATATGGATATATATGGATATATATATGGATGCATATGCATATGTGTATTTATATACATGCATATGTATATATATGCATATATATAAATATATGCATATATATATATATAAATGTGTGTGTGTGCATATATATAACTGCTGACAGGAAGTGTATCCAGCTATAAAAATAATGTCAACATAATATCCACAACAACAAAAATTAGAGAAGAGTTCTGTTGTTGACTGTATTATCAGATGATAAAAAAAATAGTGGCTAGAAGCTGTGCTGGAACAGACTTAGTCAACCCATGCCAGCATGATAAAAATGGACATATCAGAACAACTATGGTAATGATGATGATTTATATATATTCACGTTATCTGTCATTAAAAAATCAAGACAGTGTTGCATTATTATACTAACTTCCTCCAAATACTTGTCATTCATCCAGTCCTATCAGACGAACAGTTAAATAAGTTCATGTTAAATGATGGTATTAAATCATCAAATTACAGTTAATTTCACATGAGAGAAACATAATACAAACTCTAAGTAATGAAATGGAATTTTTCTTCAAAAGTTACATGTTTAATTGGAACTTTACAAAGTGACAAATATGCCAGATTTAAAATAATCACACACTATATCAGTTCTCTCTCTTTCCCTTTCTATCTCTCTCCTTCTCTCTATTTTCTTTGGAGTTCATTTTTTTTTCCTTTTCTCTTTTGCATTTTTAAAAATCCTAGTGTAAAAATCATGTCCACCAAAAATATCATACATTTTATGTTTTGTTGACATGAATACGACTGAAGAATTTTCACAAAATTGTATTTACAAATTTTCCACTTCTTTTTTTTTTTTCTTAAGAACAGTACATAAATATATACATTTTTAACATTTCCAACCAATTACCATAAATAGTTTGTTATTATTTTTTAAAAAAGACAAATATGGACATTTTTCAATACAGTTAGAGCACTTGCTCATCCAGCTGCATACCCTAGCTAACTATCAACTCAACTGTAGAATAGGAAAGTTGTGTCAGATGCTTTGCCTGTTGGCACAACTCAAAGGCTACAAGGTTTGAACACAAAACTATGTAGTCTGTAGTCTAGTCCCTTATACTCATAGCTACATTTCATTTTCATATATATATATATATATATAATGGGTGCTAAAATGTTCCTGGCTTTGGGTAAAAAGAAATACAGGAGGATCAGTTAATTATGCTTTTATTCAACATATTCCCCTCTCAGATTCACACACTTATTGCAGTGATCCTTCAGTTTTTCTAAGTCCTACGAAAGAACTCAGAAGGCTGGGCCTCCAACTAGGCCTTTTGCAAGACCCTTAAAGGAACTTTTCAGTACCCCTTCATATATATATGTGTGTGCGTGTGTGATTTCCATTAAATTAGCTTAAACATGACATGAAAAAGATCTTTTTAAATATAAAAGGTTTGAAGCTTCTAACATTATTTTATATGGTAACAGAACCATAAAGATGAGTGAGGCTTAACATTTAACTACAATGAACTCTAAGATGAACTTTGAGATTAGATGAAGCTCTAAAGGTTTTTGAACAGCATAGACAAAGGTAAGGCTTCTCACCTGTGTGTGTACGAACATGTCGAGTCAAATTGCTTGGGTTAGCAAAAGCTGCTTCACACAAGTGGCATTTGAAGGGCCTCTCACCTGTATGTGTACGTATATGTTTTATCAAATTACTGCGAATGGTGAACAGTTTTTGACAGTATTTACATACATAAGGAGGTAAGGAACGTGCTTTTGTAATGTGGGTCCGTTTTGGGGGAGCGTTGCGAGTATATTTTCTGTCTTGGTGAGACTGACTCTTGCTGGATGTTGGAGATTCTTTGCTGCCATCTGCATAATCTGACAAAGAAAAGTCTACTAGATTTATTATATGGTCTTCCGATTTATTTGACCTTTTACGATGCCGGGAACTGTTAGGTTTTTTATGTGTGTAAATGGGAGCATCAAGATTTTTAAGTTCGTCTTCAAGGTCTCCAAAGTAACATATTTCTTTTGATTGAAGATTCATATTTTCTGCGGTTGGCACTTGATAATTCCCCTCAGTACTTTCCTTTTGCTGCTCTAAATTCAAAATATTAGAAGCAACAATAGCAGACTCATCAGCTAACTGTTCGTTTATATTATCTAGTTCTTCTACATAGATAACAGTCTGTGTGTTAAGGTGCTTCTCATCATCATCGTCATCGTCGCCGCCATTGCCACCGTCATCATCATCATCATCATCATCATTATTATTATTATTATCTGCATCATTGTCATCATCATCAGTTAATTCATTGACATTACTATGGCATTTCATATGCTGTTGAAAGCTCTGAAACAAAGAAAATTTCTGAGGACAAAATTTACAATTATATAAAGAAAGTTTGGAATGTGTTTTCATGTGTTCCTTCATGTTACTTGAACTTCCAAAAGCCTTTTTACATGATGGACAACTATATGGTTTCTCTCCAGTATGAGTTCTAATGTGACGTGTCAGATTGCTTGGATTAGCAAAGCCAGCACCACAATAGTGGCAACAGTGGGGGGTTTCTCCTGTATGAATTCGAATATGTTTTGTTAGCTGGCTTCGTATTGAGAATACTTTTGTACAATATGAACATTTATAAGGGCTTTTAACTTTCAAGATTGAATTGTTGCTGCCACATGATTCTGAATCAAATCTATCTTCCTGGTTCTTTATTGTTGCAGGTTTGTTATGAACTTCAAGTGAGTGACGCCGTAGCTCATCAACTGTAAAATATGTACCACACCCATATTCACATAAAAACAACTTCAACACTTGACTATCCCCCTTAGAGTTTTCTGTATTCTCTTCTAATGAATCTACACGATTCATGTCTTCTTCTTCACCAAAATCAGCCTGTGTATCTTTCATTTCACAATGGGATTGTAAATGTGAAATAAGTTCTTTAAAAGTACCAAATGTCTTGCATCCATATTTACAAATGTATAATTCTTCTGAACAGGATTTTTGTGATGATGAGTTTTGAAGTGGAACAGTCTTATTACGATTGTTATTATTAGTATTACTATTATTATGAAAGCTGTCTGCAAAATTCCTGTCAGCCATTCCAGATGGACCATCACTATAAGCATCCATAGATGTAATAATGCAATCAGAATTGGAAATATCTGAATTGTCATTAACATTGGACAAATTCTTAGATCCCTTATCAGGATGGCAAGAAGAGTTTTCCTGCTCTTCCTCAAATTTTATGCTTTTCTCAGTGTCTTTTAATCCCTGGTGAAGAGTCAAAGACACTGATGACACATCTCCGGCAAGGTTTTCTCCATTAATCTGTCCATCTTTATATCTCACCTGTTTAATATTTTCTATAGCTAAATTATTGTCACTGACAACAGTCAAAGGATTGAGTACGCTATGTATAATATTAGGGCTTTCCTTATTCTTCTCTGTTTCGGCTGAAGAACATTCTGTCGACTCTAAAGCACATGTGTTTACATTTAAACAATCATCTATAATCTCTTGCTCTGATTCAGAATAATCGTTTTCATATTTAATATTGGCACTGAGTTCAGCAGTCTTGTCATGGAGCAGATCATTTTCTGTTACAACACTTACAGCACTCTGTTTCCTGCCATAAGAAGTTGGTATGTCAATGTCAGCTAAAAGGAGAGAATCGTCATTTCCTGATACTGCTGTGTGTCTCTTTATATGTTCTTTTAGACTGCTAGATGCAGCAAAATGTTGTGGACAAAAATTGCATATGTAGGGTTTTTCACCTGTATGGATGCGTTCATGTCGAATAAGATTACTAGGATTAGCAAAAGGTCTGGAACAAAACCTACACATGAATGGCTTTTCTCCTGTGTGAGTGCGTACATGTTTCCGTAAATTACTAGACACTGTGAAGGCTTTCTCACAATAATTACACTTGTGAATTGCTTTCCTTTTACGAGGTGTAGAAGTTTCACTTGGAAACTGAGACCAGAAAGAACTTCGATTCTCAGCTTCATTGAGTTCAATGCTATTTGTTTTTGCTCTGCGCTTCTGTTTTTTGGCCCCAGTTCTTTTGCCTGCATAAGAAGAAACTGCATTTTCTGAGAAGAAAGAATAATGATCTAAGCTGTTTTTTGATAAATCATTGTGAGCTGCACTGATTTCAACTTCATCAGAGAAAGCTATCTCTTTACTATTTTTAAACCCTAATACTTCTTCATTCTTGATAAAACTAGCTTGAGATGGTTGCAGTTCTTGATCAAGCAGATATCTATTGATATGGTGAGAGCTTTCAGAAGGATCCGAGGCATTTTCTGGTATTTTTTTTGGTATTTTTTTATCTACAGATTTTGAAACTGGAGGTAGAAATGCTTGAGAAGGTATGGAATGATCTTCAACAATACATTTGGATTTGGCAGAAGATTTAGAGTGAGTTAAAAGATGCAGTTTGAATTTACTAAAAATGGAATATACTTTTGAACAAAAGCGACATTTGTATGAATTACATTTAGCATGTGTATATATATGATGTTTAAGTGTTGATGATGCTCGAAATGATTTAGGACAATGAGGACATGGGTAAGGTTTTTCCCCCGTATGTGTTCTAACATGTCTGGTTAAATTGCTGGGATTAGCAAAGGAAGCTCGACAGCACTTGCATCTAAAAGGTTTTTCTCCGGTATGTGTTCGTATGTGTTTAATTAAGTTGCATCGAGAAGGGAAACCTCTGCCACAAAATTTACAACTATGCTGTTTACGATGAGTCTTTCGTTTAGTAGCTTTACGTTTTGTGGATTTCATCTCAAAGTCGGAACTATTATGCATTTCATTCTCTGAAGATAGTGATTGAATGTTTACATTGATTTCTTCACTTTTATAAGGTGAATTGCAATTGCTACTTACATTTTCAACTTCAATATGAGAATTTCCATAAGGTAAAGTTAAGAAATCTTCCTTGGAAAATCTCTCTTCAATCAGTATAACCTGCTCAGATTTGGACAGCTTTACAGGGCTCTCATTATATAGTTTAGATTCCTCATCATCAACATTTTCAACACAAACATCAGAATAGCTTGCTTTAGAATTATCATTTGAATCCATCACTGTCAAACCTGGTCTGGGACTTTGAGAGAGAAAATGTTCATTTTCAGCATCTGATTCATTTAAATTTTCAGGAAGCTCACAGAATTCATCGCTTTGGGGAAAACCTTCAGAAAAGACCTTCTTAACCATTGGATTTACCTCTAAAGAATCAGAATTATGTAGTTTCACAGAGGGACCTGATAATTTAGAGCTTGATTTATTACTTGGTATATTTTTTAGGTTTAGACTGGCTAAATCAAGGCTATTTGAAGCCACATTAACTTTAGAAACCTCAACGACACCATCATGCTGGGAAGAATTACAACCTGACTGAGTTTTCTGCATGAATCCTTGTTTAATAAAAGGAAATTGAATGCTCTGAGGATTTGAGGTTTGTGGAGATGGTAAGGATATACTCAGGCATTCGTTTGAATCAGAATTATAATCATTAGAATAGTCTGTGTTTTCCATTGTAGTATGAATTTTTAAATGATTTACCAGTTCTTTTTTCCGAGCATACACTGCTTGACAAATGAAACAAACTTTCTGTACAGTACTTGATTGTGTATGAAGACTCATATGTACTTTCAAATTGTTTGGTGCACGGAATGTACGAGGACATGCTGTACATTTATAAGAAGGTTCTATTGTATGAACTCGGAGATGACGAGTCATGTTGCTTGGATTTGCAAAAGCCTTTTCGCAGAGCTGGCATTTAAATGGTTTCTCACCAGTATGTATGCGTATATGCTTGATAAGATTACTATGGACTGTGAAGCTTTTGCTACAGTAAATACAAGTGTGTAACCGACGTCCTTTAGATTTTACATTTTTATCACCATTGAGATCTGTGGATTTTAGAACCACACTATTATTTTGAGCTCTCGAACATTTTTTCTTGTCTGCAGCATCTAAACTAGTTGAATTGATAATTTTGGTAGAACCATTGAAGTCTGACTGCTTAAGAATTTCATCAGCTTTGAAGCCATTTGAATTGTTACCATTTCCATTCTTCAAATCTTCAGTAGTTTCTGAGTGACATTCAATTAAAATAGGAGAATAATTATTAAGTCTCGTACTAAGACCACCTGGTCTTTGGGACCCATTAAGCTTTACTGAATTTTCATTACCACCAGCAGTAGCAGTTGTTACATTTGTAGTAATAGTAGTAGTAGTACTACTACTACTATTATTACTTTTGTACATTTTAATTTTATCTGGTATTAGTTTATCAGAACCAGCAGCTACTTCTCTTTCATTACTTTCAGCATCACTAAAAGAATCTAAATCAACAGTTTCTAACTGGTTGTTTTTCCTCCGCTTGTTCAAACCATCATTTCCTTTCGTATGCATCGAAGACAATTCTTGAGGCCAGAATAATTTGGCATTATTGCTATCAAAATTAACTTTTGAAGATGAAAGAGTCTTTTCAATTTTCTCATCAACATTTTTTTTCTGTTTATGATTAATTTTCGGGCTAGGTTTTGCAGAAGCATTTTTGGAAGGTTTCTTATTGCGAGAAAAATTTTTCAGTGGATATTTTAGATGGGTTTGATGATGGCTCATTAAGCTTGAGGAGTCTCGGAAACTCCTGTCACAATAAGTACACTTGTAAGGTTTTTCTCCTGTATGTATTCGTACATGACGAGTTAAATTACTTGGGTTAGCGAAGGCCGCAGTACAAAGTGCACATTGGAATGGTTTTTCTCCTGTATGGATACGTATGTGTTTGATCAAGTTCCCATGAACAGTAAAGACTTTATCACAATAGCGGCACTTGTGAATTTTTGGGTGTGATACAGATTCTGTTTTTAATTTCTTGTCATGTTTAGTGCTAACATTCTTTACTAAACTAGTAATACTCAATTTATTTTTCTTATTTAATGTTTCTTTCTGTTTCTTGCCAGAGATTTGAGTTGAGGTAAAATTAGTTAAATTATTTTCACTACCCTGAATTTCAGCATGGGAATTTAAATTTTTGGAAGATTTGTATAAAAGTATGCTGTCATAGTTAAGATTCTGAGCCGGGGAGTGTACCCTATCAAAAATAAAACCACTACTGTTATCCTTGTCTTGAATAATCTTTTCATTGTTTGATAATGTTTGCAACATGTCATTAACAATGATTACATCATCAGAATCTTTATCACTATCCTCACCTGATTTTGGAGAATTTACTGTTTCTTTCAAATATTTTGTGGCAGTACTGTGAAGTCTTTCCTCAAGCATGTTACCTTTTTTAATCAAACTATAGAAGTTCTCTGATGCAGACAAATCTTTAACAGATGATTCTGAGTGCTTATTTGACTCACTCAGTGCATTCAAATGTTGGATATCCCTAAAGTTATCCAAAATTGAGCTTTGTATGCTATCTAATTGGATATCATTTGAGCCATCAGTACTATCCAACTGGCTGTTTTTACAGTTCTGAACAATTCCTAACTGGCTGTTCTTGCCACCGTGAATGTTATCCATCTGAACTGTACTGATGTTCAGTACATTATCTAACTGGATATCCTTTGAACTTAGAGCATTATCCATTTGATTTTCAAGCAAAACCTTTTCAAAACAAGAATCAATAAAACTAGTTGAAGTTTTTATACTGTCTTTTGCAAAACAATCTGTTGTTGATTTTGAATTCTTGAAATATTGATTGTATCTTTTATCATTAACATCCATGATACAAGAGTGCTGATTAAGTTCAATTGAATCAGTAAATTCATTCTGACAAAACAAACATTTGAATGATTTCTTGACACTGGTAGAATTTGACAACAACCAAGCACTGCCTGTTTGAGTCTTATTACATGTTCCACAACATGGATGATCTTTAGAGGAATCATCACAGTCTTTAACTTGATCATCAGAACTGAATATTCTCTGGCAGTAGAAACACTGTGTTAATTTGTGTGAAAGCTCATCTAATGTACATGTTGATTCATCCCTGAAATCAAGGCAATATCCAGAATTTACATTTTCTGACAGATTTTCCAGATCTTTCTTAGAAATATCCAAAGCTGACTGATCCTCTTCAGTTGAGCAAAAATTCCACTGTTTTCCTTTTGATCTACCAGTCAACAAGTTAGTTTTACTGGAACCAACAGTCTGATAATCTATCTCAGACAATGTAGGTGGCTGTCGAATCTGAGGTTCTTTATTAAGATCTACAATATCAATACAAGTACCAGCCTTGTATTCATTAAAGCTTTCTGAGAGATAGTTTACCATTTCCATGCCTTCTTTGGAAACAGGCACTTTAGTGATGAGATCTTTTTCTTCTGAATATTGAAGATTTGCATTAGTTTTTACCTCCATATCTTGATAACTAGAAGATGAAAGAAGAGACACATCAGAACAACTGGTGTTGTTCTGGCTACTTTCAACACTAAAAAGTAAATCTTTTTGAGAATTCAGTAAGTTGGAATCTTCTGGAATAACTAAATCTAATTGCATCTTGCAATCACCTTTTTCCAAGTTCCTTTCCACATGATTACTCTTCAAATTTGATGAACTCTTTTCTTGGACACCCTCAGGGGAAACGTAACTTAATGAGGAAGACTCTTTCAATGTCTTATTTCTCTTCTCTTTTTTCTCAAAAGTGTTCTGAGATACTGCAGAAGATAGTGCCATTGTAGAGCTACCAAAGAGCAGACGAGAAGCTGTTTCAAAATGTTCCTCCATGTGTAAACTATACTCAGCAAAAACAGTAAACGAGCTTTCACAATGTTGGCAGGTAAAAGTTGAATCCCCAAGATGGCTTTTCAGGTGTTCCCTTAGATTTGATGATGCACGAAAAGTCTTCTGGCAAAACGTACATATATATGGCCTGTCCCCTGTGTGTAAGCGTTTATGACGTGTGAGGTTGCTAGGATTAGCAAAAGCTTTTTCACAGATATAGCACCTGAATGGTCTTTCACCAGTATGTGTACGTGTGTGTTTAATCAAATTTCCATGGACATTAAACGTCTTGGTACAAAACGTACATTTGTACAAACGAGGAGATTCACCTGCTCTGAAGGAGACCTTTTTCTTGGGAGAAGATGCCATTTTTATACCATTTCATTTCATTCATTTAAAACAATTTAAATTATAAAGAGAAACATCTAGTTCCAAAATATATTTTGGAGAAAAAGAATCATAAATAAATAAATAATTTTTTTCTTTAGCAAGTTGTCGTGAGCATTTCACAGGAATAACTCTTAAACTACAACCATTGTTGATCACATCAATAAATAAATAAATAGGAGTAACATAAAAATTGGTGATTTAGGATCAATATATAAATAAATAAATAAATGCTTTTTTTTTATTTTTGTTTTGTTTTTTGTTATTTTTCTTCTCTCTCTCTCTCTCTCTCTCTTTCTTTCTTTTTTTCTTTTTTTTTGTGCTACTAGCTGACAAATATAATCTCAAATTTCTATGGTAATATGTTGCCAGCAACAATCTCAACAATATTTTTTGTTGAGAAAAAACGAGTCGCGAAAAAGAGTAAGAGATTCAAGTGACCATTGTAACTCCATGGGAACTGTAGAGACCACATATACATACGAGTACATATACACCTGTTTTATCATCAGGACTTCAGAGGGGAACTGATTCTTTAAGAAATTCTCCAAACATCAAATGATAAAATCCATTGCCATAACCAACATGGGAACCTGAAAGAGAATAAAAAAAAACTTTGGTATAGCAAATGCATAATAAATGAATTTTCTCTTTTTGAAGAGTTTTAACATTTTTTTTTTCATTTTTTTCTAACCTCTGTAGATTAATTATACTAAAAATCTTATCATCTGCAGTTAATTACAATCACGTATTGCAATGACCAATTTTAAATTCTATTGGATTTTACTCATAAGGTACTGGAATATTATATGTATACCATTCTGCCTAAAAAAATGGATCTACAAATGCAATATCCTTACATATCTCACACCTATTTTCTTTTATTTCCTCCACCTCACCCTCTATTTTATATCTTATCTAAATTAGCTATTTCTTAACTATTCTCTCACATCATCTCCGATGAAGGGATATAATAAATATCCTGGAAACAGCTGTAAGACCTTCTATATATAAATGTCCTAAAATCTACACAGCCTTGGTTTTTTATCTCATTACGAAATAAAATTTATATATGTATATATACACACATACACACACAAGAGTTACAGAATGGAGTAGATAAGATCCAGGCTACATATGTTTCATAGCAAGCAGAATCTTGCAAGTGGTAAATATCCAGGTGATGTGTATACCACAGGCTACTCATCAGGTCAAGGATATCTTGATTAAATGAAAGTTTACATTGTCACAAGAAGGTACAAGTTAAAACATAGAAGATTCAAATTATACCGTGAAATATAAAAAGAGCGTTTTTCAGTTTATCGTACTGCAATAGGAAAAGTCCACAACCTTCCATCTCAATAAACCATTATTGTCCCTGAAAGGATCAAGGTGTGGGAAGAAAGTTAGCTTCAAGCAATCCATAGTAAATATAAAAAAACAACTTTCAGGGACAATAATGGTTTATTGAGATGGAAGGTTGTGGACTTTTTCCTATTGCAGTACGATAAACTTAAAAACGTTCTTTTTATATTTCACGGTATAATTTAAATTTTCTATGTTTTAACATGTACCTTCTTGTGACAATGTAAACTTTCATTTAATCAAGATATCCTTGACCTGATGAGTAGTCTGTGGTATACACATCACCTGGATATTTACCACTTGCAAGATTCTGCTTGCTATGAAACATATGTAGCCTGGATCTTATCTACTCCATATATATATATATCACGTGATTATGTGACCGACCAGACCATCAGATGTTGTTACACATCGCTGGTCACAATGCGTTCGCATTGTTTTAGCCTTTGAATGACGCCACCCCGCTGGCTAAGCAAGCAGGCTAACAGAGGAAAGAGTGGGAGAAACAGTGGTGAAAGAGTACAGCAGGGATCACCACCCACTGCCGGAGCCTCATGGAGCTTTTTAGGTGTTTTCGCTCAATAAACACACACAACGCCCGGTCTGGGAATCGAAACCGCGATCCGCCGACCGCGAGTCCGCTACCCTAACCACTGGGCCATTGTGCCTCCACATATATATATATATATATATATACACACACACATATATACATACGGTTCAAATGTACAAAAAAGAAAAGACAGAGACAAGTGAAGGAAAAACAAACAAAGTATATTAATTTGACACTAAGGAAAAATGGAAAACTCTTTGACATCTCAAGCCTGTTCTTCGACAGAAAGAAATGAAGAAAGAAAACAGAGAAAAAAATTGTTTCTGGATATACATACATATACATACATGCATGCATGTACTCACACATCTACATATACAGGCCTGTGCATGCACAAACACACACACACACACACACACACACCCACACCCATACATATGTGCCTGCATACATACATGTACAGACATTAGCACATCTCATTTAGCTTTGCAAATTCAAACATTTGCAAGAAATTTCAAGCCTTATGTCTATGCTAGAAACAATTAGAATAAATATTTTCTCTTTTTGCATTAGTATGCTGGACAAAATGCTCAGCGGCATTTCTTCCAGTTTTACATTCTGAGTTCAAATCCCACCAGGTTCAGTGAATTATAATACCAGTCAAAAATTGGGGTAATCGACTAAGCCCTTCCCCCAAATGTCTAGCCGTGTGCCTACATAACAAGCAATAATTATGGTTATTAAGGTAGAGAATCAGTAGAACCCATTAGAGTACCAGAAAAATGCCTTGTGGTATTCCCTCCAGCTCTTTGCATTCATGGTTCAAACCACACTGAGATCAACTTAGTGTTTCACCACTCGGGAATTCATAAAATAAATTGCCTGTCAAGTACTAGGGTTGATATAATCAACAATCACCCTCCTCACAAAACTGCTGGCCTTATGCCTTCTTTGGAAACCATTATTATTATCATTATTATTATTATTGGAGGAGGAGGAGGAGGAGGAGGAGGAGGAGAAGAAGAAGAGAAGAAGAAGAAGAAGAAGAAGAAGAAGAAGAAGAAGAAGAAGAAGAAGCAGCAGCAGCAGCAGCAGCAGCAGCTGACAGAATTGTTACCATGACAAGCAAAATGCATAATGGCATTTCATCCATCTTGTGAGTTCAAATCCCACCTATGCCTTTCATCCTTTTGGGGTCAATAAATTAAGTATCAGTGAATCAATGGATCAATGTTATCAATGGGATCAATGTTATCAACTTAACCCCTCTTCCAAAATTGCTGGCTTTGTGCCAAAACTTGAAACCATAATTATTATTATTATTATTATTATTATTATTAGCAGCAGCAGCAGCAACTGCAGCAGTAGTAGTGGCTCAGATTTGATTTTTGCAAAACAAGATTTGGTCTTCAGTATATTTAGATTTGCTGGTACTATAATGATAGCAATAAGGTTCGTTATTTAATCGAGAGACTTTGTTTAAAAATATAGTTGAGAACTATAGAGTAAAAGCAAAGGTTTGTTGTTGTTTTTTCTTTTTCTTTTTTTTTTCTTTATCAAAGAGACTTAAAGAAGACATTGCAAGTGTGAGGTGTCAACCAACTCAATCACCTCAATGGGCCCATTTTTGCCAGTCCTATTTTATTTATTTAATTTGCCATCCAGCCACCCTGAAATAGCACAGAAGTAGTTAAAACTGGGAATGAGAAAGTGGGGGATAAAATCACAGAGAATCTTATTGATAGTGCTAAAAGGGGCTAGTGTATAAGACTTGGCAACCCACAAAAAACTCCCAAGGGGCCACATGAGCTAAGCATTATGACAACTTCCATCTCTGACCTACATTTGGAAAAGAAGAAAAACAGGGTAGCAGTACATTTTGGGAGCCCTGGTTTCTGGCCACTTTTTCACTACACTGTTTGTTGTTATTGTTGTTACTGATAATCAGATTTTTATTTTATAATTTAATTTGAGATGAGTGTGGGTTTTATTTTTCATTTTAATTGTATTTAAAAGAAGAAAAATATCTTTTTTCTTTCTTTTCTAATCTGGGAATAAATTACACTTTAGACAATTTTGGGGGCTTTTTTTTTTTGTTATTTATATTTCTGGGAGTATTAAAAAGGAAGGGGTGAGGGGAGAATAGGAAAATGTTATAAGGGTCCTGAGAAAAACAGAGTGAAATAGTCATATATATCTGTGAGAAATGAAGAAACAAAATTCGAAAAAGAGTTTTACCGGAAAAAGAACAAATGAGATGGAAGGGAAACTGAAGGAAACGAAAAAATGAACACACATGTAAAGAAATAAACAAATAGAAACAGAAAGGAAATATAACAATTAATATCATAAATAATAAGTTGATGTGTGGTGGTCGATGGGGGAGTAGTGTTTTGTGTTGATTTTATTTTATTTTAGCCTTGTTTGCATAATGACCAGTAGATTTTTTGATAGGGATGTGCTCCAGACATATAAAGACCCTGATAAATATCTTTAACATATCTTTAACAATCTTGTTAAACAAAATTGTTGTTCTTGTTATTTCTTTATTATTTTTAATTGCTAAGGAAACAAGCAAAAAAAGAAAACTGGTATCAAATTTGCATATAAGAAAGAAAAGAGATTATAGTCAAATCTTTGTACATATTCAACAAAGAAGGGAGGAGTCCATAGTTTTGTCAAAAGAGGAATTTGACCCCAATACCACAAGCACTACCATCAACCACCATCACCCACTGGCATAGAAATACTTCAGATGTTTAACAGAAAACGAATAACCCCACATAATAATTAGTTCTTCTGTTTGATATCAAGACCATCTTTTGAAGAGAGAGGGATTTTAACCAGCTGAATGATTACTTTAATATATTACTGATACCAAACTTGTAAGTTGGCAAATATATTTAATTAATATACAAGTTTTAAACAATTCAATATTGTCCCTCTAAAGTCTAAATTATTCCTAAGTAAATTCTGCCTTTATCATGATTATCATCATTTAGTGTCCATATTCCATGCTGGCATGAGTAGGATGGTTTGACAGGATCCAACAGGTCAGAGGACTGTATTGGGCTTCAATGTCTGTTTTCACATGATTTCTACAGTTGGATGCCTTTCCTAAAGCTAACCACTTTACAGTGGGTTTGCGTGCTTTTTCATGTCATTGACATTTGCAACATCACCAAGCAGCTCACAAAACAAGATTCCTTGAATGAAGTAGGGTGTATTATTGAGGGAGGTGGCTTACACCAAGTGTTGAGAGGCAACAGTCTGACAAAGGGATAGGATCAGGTGTCTTGCTGTAGAGGAGATCTATGGCGACCAAGATGGAAAAGGAGAGAAGATGGTGGTGGTGATATTTTGTCAGGACATTACCTCAAGATACAAGAGGTGAATATGATGGATACGGGGGGGGAACAGGTGAGGGGGATAGGGGCAGAGGATCAGATCTTTTATCTTTTACTTGTTTTAGTGCAGCCGTGAAGAATTTTTTGTCAAATGAACTGACCTCAGTACTTATCTTTTTAAAACGTGGTACTTATTGTATCAGTCTCTTTTGCCAAACTATTAGGTTATGGGGATGTAAACACACCAAGCAGTGGGGGGGGGGCAAACACAAACACACACATTGCACTAGAGCTATCCACATAGTGGTAACTCTCTAATAATTTATGTATAAATTTGTATTTTCTCCCTAGTTTTTTTGTGCTAAGCCACTCGGTGTTAAATTAATGGTATTATTAAATTAATATCAATTTTTCACCCTCATTTATAAATTTATATATATATATATATATATATATATATATATATATGTGTGTGTGTGTATATATATATATATATATATATATATATATATATATTCAATGAACTTCTTTCAGTTTCTCTCTACCAAATTCACTCACAAGGTTTTGGATGGCCAGAGGTTATAGTAGAAGACACATGCCCAAGGTGCCATGTAATGGCACTGAATCCAGAACCATATAGCTGAGAAGCATTGCATTTACAAAAATGTGAGCGATAATGTGTACACCTTTTACTGAGCTTCCGCACAATTTCCATTTAACAGATTTCATTTAGTAGATGCCATGTAAAAAGCACTTGTGCCAGTGCCACATAAAAGTGTTCATGCGATACCATCTTAAAAGCATCCAGCATGCACTTTGGCATTACGAAGGACATCCAGCCACAGAAACTAAAATCCGACTGGTACCTGGTGCAGCTCTCCAGCTTGGCATCTTCAGTCAAACTGTCCAATCCGTGCCAACATGGAAAACAGGCATTAAAGGATGATGATGATGATGATGAGATATTGATCAGCTCTAGGTTATAATAGAAGATACCACACAGAGGGATCAAATAGTAAACCACACAACCAATGCCAGCATGGACAACAGACATTAAATGATGATGAAGATGATGATGACAGTATTGCAGGCAAGACCAGACAACAATGTACATATTATGCATGCTGGGATGCTAGGAACTCTGCACTTTGTAGTGCTTCAGCTTTTTGGAAAGGCTATCAGCAGGCAAAGCAGATGAGTGCCTGGGATGCAATGTCAGTTCAACACACCACTTGGTACTTGCATACCTCTAGTAGGGTCAACTCTGTTGAAATCATTTGAACTAGGTCTTTCATCTAAGGATAACTTCCTTCTCCTAATCAGCTATAAGGGCCTCGAAAATGGTCACAGTACTGCCTTCTTCCTCAGACTAAGCCAAGTGGCACGTAAACCGTGCTGGTGGCACGTAAAAAGCACCATCCGATCGTGGCCATTTGCCAGCCTCCTCGTCTGGCACCTGTGCCAGTGGCACGTAAAAAGCACCCACTACACTCAGAGTGGTTGGCGTTAGGAAGGGCATCCAGCCGTAGAAACATTGCCAGATCAGACTGGGCCTGGTGCAGCCTTCTGGCTTCCCAGACCCCAGTTGAACCGTCCAACCCATGCCAGCATGGAAAGCAAACGCTAAACAATGATGATGATGATGTATAAATAAAGCCACCACTTCCTCTCTAAAATGCACCCTCACTCAGTCAAGGAGGAATGCTGGTGTGACTAGGCACAAGTGTGGTTAAGAAGCTTGCTTCCCAACCATATAGCCTAGAGTTCAATCAAACTGCACAACACCTTTGGCAAGTGTCTTCTATTATAGTCACAGGCCAATTAAAGCTTTATGAGTGTTATTTGGTAGATGGAAACTAAAAGAAGCATGCATGTATGCATGGATGTGTGTGTATGAATGTGCATGAGCATGTATGTTTGTGTACCCTTGTCTTGACATTATGTGATGACTGCAAACAAGTATCAGTCATACAAGCAATTTTGTTTGTTTCTAATCTTCAATAAAAACCTTATCAAACTATAGGGGAATATTACTACGCTTGAAAACAGATGAGGGTTTGTGAGAGAAGAAATGCATCCAGCCATAGAAAATCTGCCTCAGTACATTCCATCTGACCTAATACTAATAATTCAGACTTACCATGTAAGCATTCTGGGAGAGCACTGGCATATACCATAATGATTATGAACTTTAATCAATTAATCCCTTAACGACTTCTTGTAATCTATACTCCTGTAACAATTTCACCCTTATGTTTATATATATATATATGTCATAATTTGACCTCATACCAGCTGTTTGCTTGTTTATACTTTTATTAGACATAAATATATACATACATACACACACATACATGCATCTTCCATTTGCTCGGTGGAGCATCAATAAAGAACTAGTCTTTATGTGGTGATTCTAGAGTAAAAATTACACTGAAGTGGTTACTCATTGTCTTCTTTAGGCTCACAAAAGAATTTGATCTCAGCACGTCAGATTAAGTTGTCAGTCTTACAATGCTGCATGCTTAGAGTAGGAAGTTGTTAGTAATTCTGCAGTACCTGTTTACATCAAGGAGAATGAGACACTTGCACAAGAAGCCACACAAGGTGAGGAATCTAAAGCAATAACTGTGTGGTTGTGAAGTGAACTTTGCAACCACATAACCATGGCTGCTCCTTATAAAGGATACAATATTTTGAAATAGTAATTATGCTGTAAGCAAAACCAGAGGTGGGAATTAGTTGTTTTGGTCTTCAAAGGAACCAGTGAAATAGAATCTTTTCAAAGAAATTGGATCTTTCCACAATCATGACTGCCATATAACAACAAAGTCGTTTATTTTTGTTAGTTCCCATTCTACTTCATTCTCCAATCAAAAACACAAAAATAAAAGCACTGCTACAGTCACTTAACATGCTAGTAATAACAACTAAACATACCTCATACTTCCATGTTTTAAAAATAAACTAAAACATTCAATAGACCTAGGTAACTATAAAAATGACAAAGTTGTCACAACTCAAACACTCTTTATTTCTTTATTGCCCACAAGGGGCTAAACATTGAGGGGACAAACAAAGACAGACAAAGGGATTAAGTCAATTACATCAACCCCAGTGCGTAACTGGTACTTAATTTATCGACCCCGAAAGGATGAAAGGCAAAGTCGACCTCGGCAGAATTTGAACTCAGAACGTAACGGCAGATGAAATACCGCTAAGCATTTCGCCCAGCATGCTAACTAATGTTTCTGCCAGCTCGCCGCCTTGCCCTAGATCTTCTGGCCCTAGATCTGCTCAAACAGAATTGAGATGGAGGATAAACAACAAAAAGGGATTATATTTAAGTCTGCTGCAGTTGCTGCCGGATGAGGAGCAAATCAGTAGCAAAAAACAGAAGGTTGGGGAAGTGAACTTTTTAAACACACACCAGGGGTTTGGCAACTGAAAGAATATCAGACCATAGAAAACTTTACCCCAATGTACTCTCTCATCTGACCCATGCAATCATGGAAAAGTGGATATTAAAACAATGATGATGATGTTGTATGTATGTATATTTATTAGCAAATAGTCATATGGATAGCTCACTCTATTTCAGCAAAAAATTGTTAGCTGATAAATATATTCCTTTACCTAACATATACATATTGACTACTCACTTGAACTATGGCCTTTTCAGTACTATACTGGTTTTATTCTGTGTGTGTGTATATATGTATGGTGGGGTTGTCTGTGTATGTGTGTTTAGAGCTGCAAAAGAGAAAAAGAATACTCAATACATAAAAGCCAGCACCGCCTTGACTGGCTTCCGTGCCAGTGGCACGTAAAAAGCAGCAACCGACTATGGCTGTTACCAGTGTCCTCTGGCCCCTGTGCAAGTGGCACGTAAAAAGCACCCACTACACTCACAGGGTGGTTGGCATTAGGAAGGGCATCCAGCTGTACGAACACTGCCAGATCAGACTGGAGCCTAATGCAGCCACCTGGCTTCCCAAACACCAGTCGAACCGTCCAACCCATGCTAGCATGGAAAACGGATGTTAGATGATGATGATGATGTCTAAATATGCCAAACAAACACTGGCAACAGCAACTTCGGAGAATTTATGGACCAAATACCTTTTATATCCTTCTATACATTGGATATACATATTTCACAATGCGAGGACAGACACAACTGTCTTCACATGACATACTTCAAATTATTTCACTAAACACAATACCCCAATAAATACAAACTCTCAATGATCTCAATGACTTCCTATGACTTCCACAAACTTTCAATGATGCCTACAACTTCTCTCATCTCAACTAATGTGCTACTTTTTATAAGAGTCTGGCTAGTCCATTCTTCTAAACCCACAGAGGTGTCAATGACTCTCACCACAACAATACTAAAGAGAAATTAAGCTGAGAAGATAATTATTTATTTATGATGATGATTTTAAAACTATCACTATAAAATCCACCAAATTCTCTCTCTTTTTTTTTCTCTCACTATCTCAAAATTATACTGCTTTAATAAAGATTTTCTTTCTTGAACTTTTTCACTGAAAAGGTTTTGAAGTCTATTTGTGAATTAATATCTGCTCTAACGGACTTTTCTTAAAATATCCTTGCTCAGAAAATATGTGGCTCCCCAATTTCCTGCCCTACCCCCATCATGACAAATATGACCTGTCATGATTACTCCAACTATCCTGAGAACATAAGACATAGAGGGAGCTTCTACATGTTTACGTGAGTAGTCTTAAGTGGATGCCTTTGATCTTGGATCCATTCAATCAAAGTTCACTTGGAGTTAGACAACAACAATTGTCATTCACTCAACCTTAGCTAAATCCCTACCCTTTACCTACTGCCATAGGGATTCCCTCTATTAAACACCTGTGCTTATTCATAGCAATCTGCCCCAGATGTGTAACTGCAACAGTACCAAGAGATTCTCAACCAGCTGGTTGTTAAATACACTAGCCTGCCAACACAACAGTACATACGCATTACTACTCGAAATGCAACTAGTTTAAGTATTTGAACACTCAAAACAAACTTACCAATCCACTGTAAGCTCCTAACTTTCTATCACTGCACTGTGAGCACCTATAGCAGCAATATGGAGAGAAGCAGCTCCTCAAGCATCATAAAGATCACATGATTGAGAGAGCACTAACTCTGAACAAAATTCTGCATAGAAAAGGTGTAAACTCTGAGAGTCATAGTAAAGACAATCTGACTAGAAGAGCAGCTAATCTGAATAGACAGCATAAAAAATACCAAGTCAAAATACAACAGGGTCTCACATATATAATATAGTGAGTTGCAAAACTGATTAACAGGGATTATTGAAGAAAGTAATAAACAAAAACTCCCTCTCAAGAAGTTTAATATCTAAACAGAACTAACAAGATAACACCACCAAATAAAATCAATTAATTGAAACTTTAGAAAGTGTAGCATGGGATCTGATCTAGTCTTTGAGTTGACTGATATAAACAAGAAACACGTTTGTTACTTTCACCAGTTGGCTAAAAGTAAAAGAACTTAAATGTGTGCTGGGTACAAGAGGTAAGATAGAAAGGAGCCTCAGCCAGACACTTCACAAGCAAGGAACAAAAGTACAAATTTAAGTACACTGCTGTGGTAGGTGAAGCAGACATTATTGGCAGAGAAATGAATGAATTAACTGAATTAGAATATCTAACAGAATAATCAAGCTAAAACTTGTCATTGGTAACACACAGTAATGGTTATCTTTGAATATGCACCCCTATCAGGACTAGCAAAATAAGCAAAAAAGCCATTTCTATGAGAACCTTTTACAGATTATCACTACAATGAATAACACTGAACTTGTAATTAGGGGTGGTGACTTACACAGACATGTTTTGACAACATTATGATGCTTACTCCAAAGTATTTAGAGGTTATAGATATGAAGAAAGAAGATCTGAGATGCACATGACCTAATTTTGGCAGGTGACATGTATTGCAATACTAACTTTATAAAACTTATCAGTTACCTAATTACCTAACAATCAGGCAAAAATGGAAGTCAGCTACAGCAGGAAATGAGATAGGTAACTGGTTGTGAATATTAATTCCTGCTTCTGTGAAAATTTGTAATACTCAGCAAAGACAAGAGCTCAACAGCCTCAGAATAAGAGCTAGACAAACTCAAAGGCACAACATAACTTAAAGAAGAAAGGTATGGAAGCTAAAAGATCCCTCTGTTGGATGTATGTAGATTCAAAGAAGTACCAGTTGATATATATTTTGGGAAGTCCTTAGTTAAGGACTTCTTTATGTAACTGCAATCCTCTTTATATCTGTCCCATCACAGTCTATTTCAATCACCACAATTGATTCCTCTTATACTCTCATTTGTGCTAACTTTACACATCCGGCAGAGCATCCTTGCTACATTTTGAAATTTGAAATTAGAGTAGCTAAGTAAGCATGATGTGCTTTTGTTCAGTTTGAACTATCGCAGGTTTTTGTTTGCTGGAGGAAATATGAAGAGGAAGGATTTTTGCTGAGAGATAAACAGAAGAGCAGAGCCTTTTACAGTAGTAAGAAGTAGAAAAAGGACATAGCTAAATGCAGAGTCAGCTTCTGAATGATGCAGAGCTAAGAAAAATGTATTAAATAACAGTATTTTACATGGATATGTGACAAACATGAGGGTCAAGTGAATAGAATGGGGTTGTTGTCATTTACCTCCATGTCAATTGTTCATTCCAGCGATGGCCACTTAGTCTTTTTTTTTATCTGGTAGAATATCTTGGACTATAATATTCAGTGTGTCCTTTTTTAAGATGGTAGGATTTTATTTAAGGAAAATTTAGCTGCTATTTCTAGTGGGTTAAGTGATTGTGTAGCACAATGGTTTTCAACCATTTTTTTTTCATCAGAAAGGGGTTTTAGATTCCAGAATTAGTGAAACTTTGAATTAAGAAGATTTACTTTTTATAATGAGAACCAACACAGATCTGATTGAGCAAACTTATGGTCAAAGTATTCTAGCTGTGACCCTTTCATCTTTCTTCTGACATGTATCTATAACTGCATTATTAAATGTATCCTTCCTCTTTTTAAGATAATATTTTGTGGAAGATTTTGTTTCTATTTCTGTCTGGTTGGGGAATCACATAAAGGCTCACATTTACTTGGGATAAAACATGCCAAGCTCTAGGTTAGCTCTGATCAAGCAGAGCTTTGATCAAAGATCTCATCTCTTTTTTCAGATATTGTGTATTTAGGATTACACTGTCCAGTGAGTCCTTCATTATTTTAGGAGGTATAGGTGTGATTTAAGGGAAATTTGGCTGCTATTTCTAGTGTCAACTTGGGATAGCTCCTCTTTCCCCTCTACATTCTCCTTATTCCATACCTTTCTTCTCTAAGTTGTTACCTGATAATCCAAATGGAAGAAACCTTTCATAAGAGGAAGACATGAAAAGAAGTAGTGAGGTTGATCTCAGGATGCTGAATTTCACAAAGAGGTTAACATGGGATTGTAACATGTGGTGAGATGCTGTGCTGGACAAAATCTATCAAACCCATGCTCACATGGAAAATGAAGATGAAGATGAGAAAAAATAAATAATTTCTTTCACTGTATTTGACTATACCTGAAATTCACTGCTAACATCATTATTAACTATTTCCATGGCTCATACCTTCATTCTGTTTCCTTGTTTATATATTTGTGCATGCATGAGTGTATGTAATATGCTTTCTTTATGTTGTTTTCATTTTTTTAAACACAAGGTGGCCAATGCCAGTGGCACGTGAAAAGCACCTTTCAAATGTCAAGCCTCATGGAGGCAATGATGAATGACCAAGACCTTTGGCATTATGTCATACTTCAGAAGAAGAGCCATCAAGCCAAGTAAAATCACAATTGTGGCAGATACTGGTATCACACAAATGGCACCTCTGCCGGTGGCATGTGAAAGCACCCATTACCCTCTCAAAATGGTTGGCACTAAGAAGGGCATCCAGCTGTAGAAACCATGCCAAATCGGACTGGTATCTGGTGCAGCCCTTCCAGCTTGCCAGCCCTGGTCAAACCGTCCAACTCATGCCAGCAAGGACAACAGATATTAAATGATGATGATGATGATAATGATGACCAGATAAACACATATCTCATCAATAGCAGAGCAGGATTAAAGAGAATTAATGTGTCTATATTCCAAGTAATGATATAAACACTTCTGAACAAGAACCCTCCCATTAAAAAAAAATACAAATCCTGTAGTTGTTGTTTAACTCCAGTTCAGCTCTCATCCAGTGGACTTATGATCAAAGGAACTCAAACCTTGATCCTGTCTTTTTACCAAGTAGTGTAACCAGGACCACATTATCCAATGTGTCCCTCTCCCTTTTAAGATAGTAGTGTGTAATCTGAGGGAGATTTGGCTGCTATTAGTGGAGTTCTTTAACAACTTAATCAAATTACAGTTGTTATTATTGCATATCTCTACCCAACCCTGATCAAGCAAACCTACAGCACAAAGTAGTTAGTAAAAATAACAAGGTGCAATCCACAAATATACCATAACTCTAATACAAGGCCAGAAAGTGCACATTATCATGGAGATGTCAACTGTATGAATGCAGTATATCAGTCTGGGTACGTTTTGTGACTTCCTACTCCAGGTTGTTTTTTAATCTGTGTATATTTGGAGGTAACCAAACCAGAAGCAGGCATGGTGGAATCAATCAGTACAAGTCAGTAGCTGTGTTTTTGTACAAATCTCTAGTAATGTGCAACCAACAAACAATAAAGTAAACGATCTCACTGTTATAACAACATATATGTCCCCTTTATCTCTGTTAGGAGAGATAGTTGTTTTTTATGATGCTACAAATGTATCAGGATGCTTAAAGGTGCAGTGATAGTGACTGTGGGGGATGGGGCTTCTTGTGGCAATAAATTGGTATCTATGCATATCCAGGAAATTACTTGATATCACTAACATACACATTCCCCTTGCTAACTCAAAACATAAATTCAAACCACTAGACTCAACTATCACAAACCTCACATAAAGAATACAGGACAGTTCAATCCCACTGCACAGCACTGGGTTGATCAAAGTATTGTTAGTGGAATAGACAGAAATTGTGTGGAAGCCAGTCAGAGGTACCATTCCTTTTCTAGTTGAAGGCTTAATCTATTGCCCAGTTCAGCACCTCTACCTCTCCTTTGAATGCTTTTGTCAGATTCACTCTTGCAAACATTCAGGCTATGTCTCCATTCACAGGACAAATTCCTCCTCTTCTTCCACCAGTCTTGGAGTCCCTGAAAAGAGTCATGGCCATTAGAGTTCCTCCTCTTAGCCATACAAAAAAACAAACACCACATAGTAACTGGTAAGTTTTCTCTTGGATTATTAAACTTACGCTTAGGTCTAAAATATGTGCTTTTCCAAAAAGAATACTGCAGATTAAACATACTTTTTAACTTATACTTCCACAACCAGCCCAAACTTCCAAAAACACGGCTCCATAATGCAGGCATCACAGTTACCTCTATCTACCAAGTCACACCCTACATCAACCCGTTAGAAACTTAATTCGAAACAGAGTAAAGCTAAGACGTTATACATTCCCATCTCTCTTCAATCCAGAAACATCAAAGAATATCAAATGCAACCAAGAAGTACAGTGAACAACATATGCATAATTGCATGGTGGCACGTGAAAATACATTTGAGCGAGGTCGTTGCCAGTGCCGCTGGACTGGCTCCTGTGCAGGTGGCACATGAAAAACACTATTTGAGCGTGGCCGTTGCCAGTACCGCCTGACTGGCCCTCGTGCTGGGGGCACGTAAAAGCACCCACTACACTCTTGGAGTGTTTGTCGTTAGGAAGGGCATCCAACTGTAGAAACTCTGCCAGATCAGATTGGAGTCTAGTGCAGCCATCTGGTTCGCCAGACCTCAGTCAAATCGTCCAACCCATGCTAGCATGGAAAGCGGACGTTAAACAATGATGATGATGACTAGAAATTGCTTACAACAACTCTACAACGTTCTCGTCACACACAAAAGACGGAGTAAAGGGCAATATGATGCATAAACACTCAAAGTGCACTCACTTTGAAACAATAACAATAGATAAACAATATAGTAGATCTATTATGGATTATGCTACCCTCTGGGCACCCCGTCTATGTTTCATAAATCACAGCAAGCCCGAATGAGCTAACAAAGGAACCTGTATTCGGTCACTTAATCAGCTAGAACTATCAGCTAATTCTATTTAAACAAACTCAGAGTTTAGAATCTGTACAAGAATAAAGCTTATAATCGCTCTGAAATTTCTACTGAATTGGTTCAATAATAAACCTGAAATTCTGATAGATATGAAAATATTGAATTAAGAAGAAAAAATACAGATCTAAACATGGATTCAAATCGGAGATAACAGACGAAAGAATTATATTTCTTCATCACTGGAATACACTCATAACTCAGGTATGTTCTTTGAAATTGTTGTTTAATATTAGAGTGAAGTTGTAGGGTAATTATATGGATAAATAAAAATACGATTAAAGTATTAAACTTAATCGAACTATCTCTATAGTCTAGTCGAAAAGGGTCTAAAAAGGAAATGGGCATCGATCCTCTTTCTCAGACTAAATTGCAAAAATAAAAAATAAATAAATAAAAAGAGATAATGATATGGAAACATAAGCAAATCTAAGATTTGCCGAATATAGAAATTCTTGGGAATGAAATGAAAAGCAATGCTGGATGAAAATATATTCTAAGTATAATTAATTGGTTTAATTGTAACGAGAGAAATGAATAAAAGGTTCACAACAGGTTCTCGAAACGAAGAAAAAAGGCAGACAATAAAGAGATCGCCGAAATTATATATATATTAGGTAAGTAACACATCTTTGTTATAGAATTCCTTAAATAGATACGTATTAGAAATTTAAAGAAAATCATATTAAAACTTACCAATCATGATGGAAATATATACACCAAATTTTAATAAGAAGCTTTAGGAAAATATTTAATTTTTAAAAAAGGTGAAGTATGTATGTTTACAACCCTCCAAAAAGCCTACAATGCCTATTTCCGTTCTAACCGGTGCAAGCTGAAAATATCCTCAGTGTAAATTCATTCCATTTGCAGTTCTCGTTTTTGTCTTGAATTTTTCGGTTGTGAATTCTTTCTTTCTCTAGAGATTATTAATTTTATAACGATACAATCTTATCATGAATTAATAAGCAAAATGCTTGTATTTGAATTATTTACTGAAAGTAAACTTTATGAATTTTAAGGAACCATGATAATGTTTTCAGATAAATTTACCGCTTTTTAAATGATTGGATGATGAATTCCATTGTTTCTAATACTTCGGGATAAATTCTCCAGGTTCTATTTTAGCGTATTTTGCGAGTATTTTTTCGCTCTCTCTATTTACTGTATTACCGAGAAAGCTCTTACATAAAAAAGAAAAAGAAAAATTTGACTCGTTAAGCGTCTAGGAAACAGTTATTCAGTTGGTTTTGAACAAAGAAAAACGTGATTCCAGCATTGCTAACAACCGAAAAAAAATTAATCAATTTTAAAAAAAAGTTCTGTTGCTAATCGCGATGTGCTATAACAAGTGCCTTTTGCTTGACATACAACACAAGGCCGGGAACTGGTGCCATCATCAACGTTCAGTTGATTCAACCAGCTGCTACTTTCATTTATTTATACTTTTAACATTTTTTTTAAATTCCCTTAGTACAAACAACCTTTAAGACGAAGGATAAGTATCTAATTCAATAGCTTAACTCTAAGTTCTAAGTAAAATACTTTCCGAAAAAAGAAGGTTTTTCTTTTTTTTAATTCACCGAAAATTATGGCTCTGATGAACCTGGGATGAGCAACGATACCATTTCCATTTTTTCTTTAATCTCAGTTGTCAGGTGACTGGATCGGTTTACATTACAGGGGTTTACTTAAGATAATCCGCACCAAATTTCAAGATAAAGCGCCTTCTTGCGAAACTTGTTTTTAATCAGACATTAAAATGAGATAATGGAAATGATGGACTTTCGGAATAGCAATCAGTACCTCACGGAAAAGGGAAAGGGCACCTAAGAGGGTAAAATTCCTTCGTAATTGTAATATCCGTTGTACGAAATACAAGAACACAACAAATCAAAAAGAAATAAGTTTTCCCAGTTGCTTGCCCTTTTCCTTCTTCTTGAGGTATTATTAGCTATTCCGAAACTCCGCCGGGCAAAAGACTCAAGTAGGTCTATGTCATGCATTTGGATAAATAAGTTATTAGTTAATGTTTTGAATGAAACGCGGAAAAAATTTCCAATTGAAATTTCCTTTTTAGTTGAAGAAAGAAAGCAAAAACCTAACAGTAATTGTTAGCGACTCTCAAAGAAAAGGGGAGATAATTTCACAAAATTAATTTACATTCTTAGCGGAAATTATGCCGTGTGGAGACCGGCATGCCAAAAAATAGACCCAACTTTTCCTCTGCGTGTCGTAAAAGCGACTAAAAGAAGTTGATGCAGGATCTGCACTCCAACCTCATAAAACCCTTACCAACAACAACCTCTTGTACAAACCCAAAAAGTTCTCTCCTCAACTGTCTATAAAGCATGAAGTGACTGGGGTAAAGCCGTCGGGACCATCCGCCGACAGTATTCTGGAGGGATGTCACTTTAGTGGTGCAACGGTGTCATCCGCCAAGTGTAGGAAATCTCGGTTCAACCTGGGGAGGTCTATTCGGATGGGAATCTGGAATGTTTTCTCACTGAGTGACGATTCCCGTCTGCCTTTGATGTCTAAGGAGCTCAACTGTGCGCGAGTTGCTGTGACGACCCTATCAGAAGTGTGTTGACCAGAGAGAAGCGACGCCTCAACCGGGGGTTATACCTACTACTGATCTGAGAACTCTGATGGTTGGCATACCGGTGAGGTAGCAATTGCAGCGACCGACTGGCTGGTTTCAATGGTATTATGTGTGCCGGCTGTCAACAAGTGTATTATGTGACAGAGGATTGCATATTGTTTGAGTGTCCTTTCCTTGGTTGCAGTGTATGCTCCGACTACCATGAGTGACAGGTCTGTGAAGGAGACATTCTACACTCAGTTGTGATCTGTCGTGGAAAGTATCTCCAACAGGGATACCTTGTTTGCCATAGGAGATTACAGTGCATCACCTGGAGTTGACAGAGCGGGATACAAGGACGTTGACAGAATGGGATACGTGGAGATGTCGTTGGCGTTGTTAAGATGAAGACGATGGAGATGGTGGTCCTGAATGCTGCTGGACGAAGTTGAGTCTCCAATGTGAACTGCTGGTGTTGTCTGTCGCTGGAACTGGCTGTGTGCTCTGTGGTCAGTGGTTAGACATTAGAAGGTCTAGAACCAAAGACGAAATACGGTGTTGAAAACTAGCCTTTTATAGGGGCTAGGAGGCTCCAACTGAGCTTTAGAAGACTGTGTCGCGGGACCTTATCAGAAGGCTGCGATTGGTTGGGTTCCCTATTGGCGCGTAATAGAGCAAGAGACAAATTGTGCCAATACCAACCAATCAGAGTTGTGGACACAACAGGATCCAAGCGGCCGAAGGTTAGCTGTTATCTGCTACGTCCGTATTTATGTTATATATAACAGAGAGAGAGAGAGGGAGAGAATTTCATTAAGCGTCCGCTACACCTATATGAGTATCGCGGTTGATTTCATTTTCATTTTCATGCTCGATCGCATACGGATTTCACGTGTATCATATATGCAGATCCCATTTTCAACCAATGATGGTTAAGTATTCACGTAGTAATTCTAGAAAATTCCTTCAGCAACGGCGTTATAAGCAGCCTCTTTTGGTGCGAATTCGGATTTCCTTCGTTTCAGCCCTAGACAAATTCTCCTCTTCAGCTATTTTTACATCTACATACACAAACTAGCGCGATTGTCCAAATAGCTATTTTCACAGCTATATAACAACTCGGAAATGATGAAGAATCAACGCCATATATTTTTGCAGCTATATGCAGATCAGTTTAATAATGAAGATTTCAACTCCTGTAAATACGATGTTCTGATAATTTGACACTGTCTATATTTCATGAAGCTTAGTACAAATTGTAGCAATAAATAAATAAATGTATATATATATATAATATATATATATATATATATATACATATATATATATATATATATATATATATATATATATATATATATTATATATATAATATATATATATATATATATATATATATTCATGAAGCCTTGTACAAATTGTAGCAATAAATATATATATAGATGTTGGACAAAATAATGGAAACACCATAGCATCAAAGAATCATAATTTTGAAATATCTATAAAACCGTCAAAAGCTTGTTTATTTTAATGTTTTTTTTATTTATTATTACTTGTGTTTAATATGTTTTGCTAAAATTGCTGTTTCTTTTCAGATATCATCAGAAAAAGTAATTAAAATGCATTAAAATGACAGATCTATCGGACGTTCAAAGAAGTCAAATTGTTGGTGCTTGTATGGCAGGCGCTAGTGTAACGAAAACAGCCGAAATATTTGGTGTGTCAAGAAGTACTGTCTCGAAAATAATGACAGCCTTTGAAAAAGACGGAAAAACCTTCTCGTCGAAACAAAACTTCGGAAGAAAACCAAAACTTTCAGGTAGGGACCATCGGACTCTCACGCAAATTGTTAGAAAGGATCACAAAAGTACAGATCCCAAAATTACTGCAGAGCTTAATGACCACCTCGAGAACTCAGTTTCCACAAAAACTATTCGCCAGCAGCTGCACAAAACCGAATTTCACGGGAGGGCTGCAATCAGAAAACCACTACTTTCAAATCAAATGCTGCAAAACGTTTAGAGTGGAGTAAAAATCTACAGAATTGGTCCCTAGAACAGTGGAAGAATGTTATTTATTTGGACAAGTCATCCTTTACCTTATTTCCGACCACCGGCCTAGTATACGTGTAGAGACAGCCAAAAGAAGCATTTGACCTAGAGTGCCTTCTTCCAGCTGTTAAACATGGAGGAGGATCTGTGATGATCGGCGGGAGGGCTATATCTTGGAAATCCACCGGCCCAATAGTTTCCTTTCATGGCAGATTTAATAGTCAAGACTAAGCATTTTTATCTGATCAAATTCAGCCTATTGTTGCGGAACTGTTTCCGAAGGGAAACGCAATCTTTCAGGATGATAATGCCCCAATTCACACTGCTAAAGTTGTTACTGAATGGCACGAGGAATATTCTAGTGAAGTTGAACAGCTTATCTGGCTACCACAGTCCCCAGATCTTAATATTATTGAATATTTATGGTGCATTTTAGAAAAACAAGTAAGGAGTCGATATCCTCCACCATCATCACAAGAACTGGAGACTGTTTTAGCTGAAGAATGGACAAAATTTCCTTTGAAAACAATTCAAACTTTGTACGAGTCCATACCTCATAGAATTCAAGCTGTAATTACTGCCAAAGGGAGTCCTACTCCATACTGAAATAAATTTATTTGAAATTTTAAGGTATTTCCATTATTTTGTCCCTATCTATCTATCTATCTATCTATCTATCTATCTATCTATCTATCTATCTATCTATCTATCTATCTATCTATCTATCTATCTATCTCTCTCTCTCTATATATATATATATATATATATATATATTAAGTAATTCAGTTAATAATGAAAGATATTATCTATAATAAAGTATAAATTTAAATATATTATTATTAATATTGTACTAAAAATGTCTATACTAAATAATACACATTAAAGCGACGACGCGCGTTTCGTGACGATGTATTCAAATCGACAATATCAAAATCGATAATCTCTAAAATTAATATTCCTTCGATCCAACGATACATAGCCACTCTTCAGGTCTTAATAACATAAAATAAATTTACAACATAAATGAAGATGTTATAATTAAACTATACATTTATATATGTATAAACTGCCACTATATCTTATCATACCACACGCTACAGGAGAAAGAAAAAATAGTAAACACCGAAATAATTAGCATCCGTGAACTACTGTGCGACATTAAGTCGTATTGTTACAATAACTCGTTATAGACCGCATTTTTTAAAGAAACCTAACATCTAATAAATATACCATCCAAGAGGAGGTTGGATGTTTCTCTCAAAGATTGTCGCCTGAGCACTGCGACTGAAGGTTTGTGCGTGTTTAACGCTACTGAAACTTCATCAAATCACACCCTGACATTTTAAAAGGGAATCAGACAGATAATGTAGTTTTGATTTCATGCTTTAAACCAGTGCTTCTCAAAGTAAGCGACACTGCCCCGGGATGGTGGAGTGGGGCGTTGTAGGCGATATTTCTT
Source organism: Octopus sinensis (assembly GCF_006345805.1). Lineage (NCBI taxonomy): Eukaryota > Metazoa > Mollusca > Cephalopoda > Octopoda > Octopodidae > Octopus > Octopus sinensis. Next base: position 100,933,792 of record NC_042998.1, on the reverse strand, counting down.
TGTTAATTCCCTCAATTTTTAAAACTTTTATTCTGTGTGCAGATCGTCTGGTCGTATATGTAATTGAAAAGTTATTTTAAGATTCCAAGAATTCTTTTAATAGTGACCAACCTGTCGGTAGCATTTTTTTGTGTATTTAATTTTGCAAGGGGATGTTGAAAAAGTGTTAGTAAAAGAAAGGATGTTAAAAAAAGTTTAAGAAGTTCTGCTTTAAACAACAAGGAAGTGGTCACGAAGGATAAGATGGATTGACTCCGTGACTAGGAAAGACATATAAGAGACCAGAAATACGTTGCGTTATCAAGAACAAGAAAAAGACCGACATGAAGATGCTACCGTGGTTCAAGACAGTAAATTTATTCTTTCAAATATAAATAAGTTTACCTAAGCAAACACACGTAAAGTTATTCATTGTACCTTTGCTTAATAGAACGTGTGCAATGAAAATTTTCAGTAAAACCTAATTCAGTATGTAAAGTATAGAAGCCATCTTATCATGGCTAACCACATTGGGGAGGGGGTGTTACTGTAGCTTTATAGCTCCAAGAGATCTTCGTCTCAAGCTGGCTTTAGACACAATATCAGTGTCCTTGGAGTATTTGCAAAGGGAGGCCATCCCTTCCTTGCAAGCCTGAGTGATACGTTCGAACTAGTTTCGGAACTGTTGTCCCTCGTCAACGGGCGGTAACCACCAGGTAGCGATGAAAGTGAAGGCTTCTTTGCAAATATATATAAGTTTTTCTAATGGCGTCTGCCACTGATGTCGAAAACGAACAGTAAGCATAATTAAATCTCAGAATGAGTACTGTTCGTTTTTCGACATCAGTGGCAGACGCCATTAGAAAAACTTATATATATTTGCAAAGAAGCCTTCACTTTCATCGCTACCTGGTGGTTACCGCCCGTTGACGAGGGACAACAATCCCGAAACTAGTTCGAGCGTATCACTCAGGCTTGCGAGGAAGGGATGACCTCCCTTTGCAAATACTCCAAGGACACTGATATTGTGTCTAAAGCCAGCTTGAGACGAAGATCTCTTGGGGCTATAAAGCTACAGTATCACCCCCTCCCCAATGTGGTTAGCCATGATAAGATGGCTTCTATACTTTACATTATCGAGCGATTACTGTTTCAATCTCATTCTGAGATTTAATTATGCCTAATTCAGTATATAATAAAGAAAACAGCAGCTATAAAAACGAAATTAGAGAACAGTGTGAAATACGATTCACGTTCCAGATATGATAAAGTTAATGATTACAATTCAGATATTCAATCCGAATTTTCTGTAAATAATAGTTTGTCATGATTGTGTCAGCGAAAAACACTTTTCACAAAGTGCGTTTCATTGTAACAACAGTTATGGGACTGAAAATAAGTGTGGATGAACACGTATGTGTGTGTGTGGAAATGCGTTATATTGATAATGTATATATAACATTACGTATGTGTGGCAAGTTTGTCATGAGTATGTGCATTCAAGTGCATGTGGAGAATTATGATATCAAATGATGTGGGTTAATAAAGCAAAAGGAAATTTTTATTTGAAAAACCGTATCGTTTTTACTCATATGGTCATCTGTCGGGTGGACGAGGACCATCTAGCCAACCTTAAGGATGTCTGATGACTTGTGCAGTGACTATTTAAAATAAAGAAAAGTTGTGCACCGTGAACCACTTTCTCGTGCCTGTGGCCATCTTCAATCCAGTGATAAGACTAGGTCAAAACGACTGGGAATGGTGGCGGATGCAGTGGATAATCAAAACATCTTATTTGCTTCATCTTGCTCTCTCTTCCACAATGCACAACTGTCTTCTCATCCGTTGAAACATGAAGATGTCTTCCGCAGAGTCTGCAAGATCTAATCTTTACTATCAGCAGACAGGCTCTAATATACTAATTAACTCATAATGGAACCTTGACTGGTGCTACTATTCCCTATCAGAATAGACCTAGGAACAAGAGTAGACCTGGGACAAACAAGTGATTCCAAGCTCCACAATACCCTGGAACTCCCAAACCAGGATCCCACTAACGGATGTAGTTTAAAGTCTTACCTAATAAGCAAAAGACAGGGAGAACGCGCGAACACACACGAATCACAGTACTCGATTGATCGATATTAGAGCGAAAGGCCGCCTTGAACATACTGTGTGAATGGGGAGAACACACAATTAAGTAAGTGATGGTGCGAAAACAAATAACCATGCAACAGAATGATACTGCAAAGACATCTTGCTCTCTGCTCCACAATGCATTGCACAATACACAGCTGTTTTCTCATCCATTGAAACATGGTGCGAAAACAGATACCTACGCAACAGAGTGATAGTGCATGCGTTATTGATAAAATCCCAACCATTAGACGAGTCGTTTAAGTTGTCTACTACAACTTTTGATCACTTTCTGTACAAGCGAAATAATCTTGTGCTAAACAGCAACAACGATCTGGACTATGACTGGCGTGCATGAATATTGATCAGAGTCAGACATAATGGTGCTTCTTTAGCATGCGGTCTACTTCAGAATCCGTAGCCTATGCTGTGAAATTACCTGATCTGGGTTAGGATTTGGGTTAGAATTAAGGTTAGGGTTTGTGATTAGGTTTAGGGTTAGGGTTAAACTGCACGTTAAAATATAAATTAGCAGATAGACTGTGCACTAATGTGGTACCAACATAACACATTCGCCCTGCTTAATTTGATTCTTGGTTGCCTTTAAGCTGTGTTCACTTTGTTTATAAGCATTCGGACTAAGCCCCATGCTCTTTTTCTCTTTACGTTTATCCTGCAGGCCTTCATCTACGGACGTTCAAGCTGAACAACAACAGCATCAATTTTTATCTGTTCACGAGGGTCAGTAAAGATCAAGCGTACTGACCCACTTATCTTGAAAAATCGACAAGAGTGTAGGGAATCCGACCGTATGTAAAGAGTTGGTGACAAATGTCTCCTTTTGAACGTCGCACGGTCGCCCCTAACAAAATAAGAAGCCAAATGCATACTATAAAATACAGTGCCAAAGGAATGAATGAAGGACGACAAAACCGTTCTACCGTTTGAGAGAGAAGAAGAAGACTTTATTTACAAGGTGTACAAAGATAGTGTGTGTGAGTGCTAGCAAAGTGTTGTGTCTGGATGCGTGCGCATAGGGTTTTGTGTTTGTGTGTTTGTGTGTGCGACAGAAAGTACGAATAATGGTGTATGCATATAACAGAATACAGAGCATAAGATGAATCTCAGCATAGAGAGTTAAGATGGAATTTGTTTACCAATTCGTAAGTGAGGCACACGATAGCAAGTTCTATAACAAGATGTTGGGGGCACGAGGCAGAGGCCGGTTGGGGCACATGTCAAGCCGCGGTTGAGGCCTCAATGCCGTGTCGAGTCTCTTGTTACAGAAAGTTCTTTCAGGTAGACTGCAACTGTTTTACCTCGGTGAAATATTCACAAACAGCGGGAGTTTAAAACCTGGTCGTGTTGATGTGTACATATTGCTGAAGTCGACGGAGATGGAGATGACGCAGAGGTGAAGGACGAAGATGGTAGTGGCGGCGGCAGAGGGAGATGACGTTCAGAAGAAGGCGACGGAGATGTAGAAAGTCCTGTCTGTCGCTAGTGTATAATAGCGTCTTCATGGCTAGCTAGCTGGTCGACTGTCGCTGGAACTGGAACACGGCTGAGTAGCTCTGTGGTCAGTGACTAGACCTTAGAAGGTCTAGAGCCAAAGACTCGGAATAGTGAATGCTGGCCTTTTTAAAGCCTGGGGTAGGCTCAAATGAAGCATTTTATCCGAAGGCCGTGATTGGTTGGCTTACACACTGGCGCGAAATAAGTCGAGAGATAAACCGCGCCAAATGCCAACCAATCAGTGCAGTGGACGCAACAGGGTCAAACTAGCCAAAGATGGATGTAATCTCAAACGAGATCATTCCTAATGTGTCTCTCAAACAATGAAGATATCAAATACGCTACAAGAGTATACAATTATCTTACATCTTGTTTTGTTATTTCAGAATATCATGCATTAGTCTGTTTAAGGTGTGGTAGAATTCTTCTGGAGAACGTTATAGAAGCAACCTATTTCAATTGACACAATTTAACTGAAGGTTAGATTATGTCGCTATTGTTCATGGTAGACTTCAGGTGAGATTTCTGTAAGGATTATAAACTAAGAAATAGACAAGACGATACATACATACGTACGTGTGCACAGACAGACAGATAGACAAACAGACAAACAGACGAGCAGACAGGCAGACAGACAGGCAGGCAGGCAGGCAGGCAGGCAAGCAGACAGACAGACAGACAGACAGACAGATAGATAGATAGATAGATAGATAGATAGATAGATAGATAGATAGATAGATAGATAGATAGATAGATAGATAGCCTGAAAGTACGGACGTACTGATGACCTTCGCCGACCCTTGTAGTTCAGGGAAATCTATGCGATTAATGTTGATAGCGACAGGGAAGAAATTCCAGATGAGTGATGTAGGAAGAATTGGACGAAGTAATTAGTACGGGATATGAGCCTCAGAGGGAAGGGAAAACATAATATCAATGACAGGAGGGAGAGAAACAAGTCAGGTGGATGATGTCTGAGCGGTTGCGGCCTAATTTCAACCAGCTCCGTAGCGCGGAAACCGCTACAGTGGCAGTATAAAAGGCAGAGAGGAGAGCAAGCACATTTGTGCAGTGGTAAGTCAGCAGCTTCATGCAAGGCAGTAGTGTGGCTTTTGGATCTTTTCCTTTTGAACGGCAGTTTTCAACACAATTTCTAGTTAACTATACACTTTTAAACTTCGTATACTGGTAGAATGTGTCAAAATAAAACATTTTTTTCTCTTGGCTTTCTTGAGAAAATTGTAATTTGTAAGTTTAACGTAGTTTAATCTATCGTATTTTAACCAATCAATCGCCTCTATTGAGCTAAAATCATTTGCTGCGTCTAAAACTGAGACCTTACCGATGTATGTACATATTTTTGAATATTGTATATACTATACGTTGACTTGTTTCAATGTTCATACACACATGCACCACATTCTAGGATTTTAGTTGCTTTCTCATTGCTCCTACATGCTAACACCTCCAGCCTCTGAAAGCGACCCACCGCCCTTGCAGCCTAACCCTAACCATAACCTCTGCAAGTGACCTACCGCTCTTGCAGACAAACAACACTTTTTTCCACTACAAGCGACTCACTGCCCTTTCAGGAAAAGTTTTGGCACTTCTCATGTCTCAGCAGTCAACATTGCATCTTAAGCACTTTGAATTTTGCATTCTGTAATTTCCAGTTTCTTGGACAGTTGCTATCACGTTTGCATGTCAACGTTCTGTGTCTCAGACTATTTACATTTCTTAACTTTGCCTCGCCAGTGACTGTTCCGGAGAATAGACTTATGTTGCTATAGACACCGCATTCACATGTTCCCTCTTCCTGTATCATTGTACATATGTGCTTTGTTCTATTTGATTGGACACCTTTTCTTTGCTGAACGTTTTGCTTGTACATATTTGCATTGTTTTTTTTTTTTTCAATTTCAATTGTTCATGCAACTGTTTTGCCATGGCTCGGTCTTCTGTGACCTCCGAGTGCACACTTACTCCACCTACACTACTCTTAATCGACCGCTTCCTATCTAAGGTGGGGGCTCTGTAGGCACAGTTACCTCCCCTGAGGGCGGCTGCCTAATTTGTTGAACAATAGAGGGTATTACGCAATATTAAGGTTCAGAGACTCATCATTTCCTCTTTCTGCACCGAGACGCGAGACTGAAGACATAACCTATCTCTCTCTCTTTCTCACACACACACAGACACACACACACACACACACACACGACACGCTAGCTAGCAGATAGAAGGTAACGCGCAGGAGAAGACCAAGGCTTCCACGCATCAAACCATTTTCATTTATCATTCAGCTTGTATATATACGTGTGGCCACATTAAAGGCATTTAGAGTTTCCGCCTTGTTCCATGCATTTCTTTATACCATGTTCCTGTCAAATGAGATTACAATCTTCTGAGTAGAGTCACATTAGATGGCTCCACAACCTATACTTCTAAAAGCCATTGAAGGACACACAAAAACCGTTAGATTCACTTCATTTAAATTTGACTAATTAAATTTAAATGTTGAAGTGAATCTAACGGTTTTTGTGTGTTTTTAAATGGCTTATAAACACCTTCCACGCTGCAATTGATTTTTAATATGGTTTTGTATTATATATGTATCATATACATACGTGGTTATATTCCAATGAAAGTGTTGCACATATGTTAGAAATCATCATAATTATTGCTGTTTTTGTTTAGTCAGAGGGTGGGTGTCGATGCAGTTATGTTCAAACTGAACTTCTGCTGGTTGATGACGGTATGAAAAACCTGAACAGAAAATGAATTCTGGGTGGATATTTCTGGGAAGAAGAATTAGGAGATGATGTTGTTATTGTTGTTGTTTTGCTCTAAGTTAACTTCTATCTTGCTGACCAATGATCAAAGGAGTTCTTCATCAATCCACCATTCTTGATTGATACTTATCTTATCGACACCGAAATAGTGAAAGGTAAAGCTGGCGTCGGCAGGATTTGAACT
>NC_042998.1:100869686-100922186 GCF_006345805.1 Octopus sinensis | reverse complement strand
ATAGAATGAAAGAGATTAGAGAGAAGAGAAAGAGAAAATATAACAAATATCGTGAGATTTTAAAGCTGAGATAGTATTAAAGTAAAAATTATCTTCTAGCATCTGTTAATTGTACTCTTGCAAATTTAACTAAGAGCTCGTTGATGAGACATGTATGTGTTGATCTGATACAAGTGAAATTGGATATATATGGAAGCGCAAGTTTATTAAAGAAAGATATATAAGTATATGTGAACACTCATGTGTGTATATATATATATATATATATATATATATATATATATATATATATATATATATAATATATATATATATATATATATAATATTATATATATATATATATATATATACGGTTAAGTGATTGAGATTCAAGTGAATTCTAAAGAATTCACATGAATATGGTCCTTAACTAGGATGCACCGGAAATCTATATGGTGTTAACCATACGACAAGTGGGGTGATTACAAATAGGAAAAAAGCAACAAGAATGGATTAAAATCTCGGTACGATCGTTTCGTACGAGGACATCTTTAATAAGCTACAAAAAATGCAGTGAATACAGATGGCTCGTACTCGTCAGCCGAAAAAACATCAGAGAATTCCCAAACATCAAAAGGGGTAGATACAAAAGAGGTTGTAAGATTAACTTCATTGAAGAAAGTTCGATTCATGGAGATCCGATGAAAGGTTTTAAACTTACAGAATTTGGACCTTAACTCCAAACTACATTATCCATTTAGAAAGGAAGGTGAAATCACTAGTTACGTAAATAAATTATCTAATCATCCCCCAAATATAATTAATTCCTTAGTTAGAAATATTTCTATAAGAATATCCAAATTATCGTCTAATTTTAATATATTTAACTCACACTCAGGACATTACAATGAGGCGTTATCTAGAGCAGGATATAACCAGAAAATTACATTTGAAGATACGGAAAACCTTGGAACTCATCATAATAAGTTAAGTAATTTAAACAGCAATAACCACATAAACAACAAAAATGATCAAGCCGAAAAGATACATAGATGTGGATCTAATACAACATCTAATCGTAATGATAATAAGTATAAGGATAAATACATAGACCATAACATAGATAGCCCTGATAAGACAACCTTAAATAAAATTAAGAAACATACAATTAGTAACGTAGACAACAATAATGACCAAGCCAGAAAGGATAGTAGAAATAGATTTACAACGGCAAAGTACCCTATTGATATTAAGAACATTAATAAAAACATAACATTGAACACTTATAATAAGGATAAAATAAACTTGGATAAAACTAGCAAACATGCTAACAGGAACATTAATAAATACAAAGAATCTGATGATGGTAGGATTAATTCTAACAACCCTAACTCTAGTGGGAAAAATTCTAGCAGCCCTAACTCAATTTCTAAGAAATTTAATAAGAAAGACATAATATGGCTAAACATCCCTTTTAACTGTGCGGTTTCATCAGATATTCAGAGTAGATTCAAAACAATTCTAGAAAAAAATTTCCCATCCTCTCATAGATATCATAAAATTATTTCTAAAAAAACAGTCAGAATTTCTTATTCAACTCTCCCAAATATGTCCACTTTAATAGCTAAGATCAAACATAAAACTAGCCAGAAAAAATTTAATCAATAAAAATAAAAATACAATGGAAAATTGTAATAACAGTACGGAAAGTAATAATGGCAACAATAATAATAATAAGGAATGTCATATAATAAATATAACCAATAGCTATGGAATTGTTAACAACAATAATAACATAAATAGGAATGATTATGTTAATAATTTGAATAATACCAGGAATGTAAGTACAGTGAATGAGGGTAACAATATTATCAGCAACAACACTACACATTTAGAAAACAATACCGACAGCAATACTAATAGCATCAACAATATCAATAATGATAGTAGGGTTATAGAACCAAACGATAATGTAAGAATACCGACAAATGATAATACTACTTTAGGAGATAACATTAACTACAATAATGATAACATTATTTTAGATAGCAGCACCAATAATATTAATAATGAAAGTAGGGCTTTAGAACCAAATGAAAATGTAAGAATACCAATAAATGATAATACTATTTTAGATAATAATATTAACTACAATAATGATAGAGCTTTTTTAGATAATAACAATAATCAAAATCATGATAAATTTACCCGCTCTGCTTCGAACAACAGTAATATGAGACTTCTATCCTCAAGTTATTCCACCTCTAATTATAATGCCCCTAGATGTAATTTCAGAATTAAATCAAAATGCCCGGCCCCTGGTTTATGCGGGTTAACTAACATAATCTACAAATGCTCCGTAACCACAGATAATAATAAGTTCTCTTATGTTGGATGTACTGTAAATTTTAAACAGAGATTGAATAACCATCTCTCATCCTTCAAATTACGTCATAAAGCTGATAGCACCACTCTTTCTAGTAAAATTTGGGAACTAAAAAACAATAATATCAAATATAACCTTAATTGGGAATTAGTCAGAAGAGCAAAACCCTATAAAAATGGCAGAGTAGGTTGCCAACTTTGCTCCATGGAAGCATTTGAAATACTAATGTATAGAAATAATAGAGAAATTCCATTAAACAGCAGAATTGAACTTGGAAATTCTTGTATACATGCTCGAGTTAAGACTCTTAAATACTTTAAATGATATTTCAATTGATAACTGTATACTGGAATCACTTTGTATAAATTTCACTTTGACTTATATATCACTCCTACATAGTATATTATATATTTAACTAGAAAGATAAGATCTAACTAGCTATGATTATATTCTCTCTCTGATTGTACTATTTGATACTTATTGATTTAAATTATTTGATTTATTTCTATTGGACCATATTAATAATTTAAATTTTTGCTCTATTTTTCTCTCCATTTCTTAGTCTATTTCACTTTAACCCATATATAAAAATTAGTTAGTTAAATCTCTTAGGTTTCTTTTACACTAATTATTAATTCTGCTAATCCCAAACCTATCGTAGTGTATTGTGATGTGATATAATATAATATAAAATAATATAATATAATATAGTGTAGTGTATTATAGTATAGTATAATAATAATATAATTGTTTGGTTTCATTAAAAAACAACCCCATTTTTCTTTCCTTTCTAATGACCTCTCATTGTAACCTGTCAATCTATTAATAGCAACATTTATAAATAAAGAAATAAATTGTTGACCTCAGTTCGAATTTTGCACTAAACAAGCTTAGATTTTCTGGTAGTATCAATTTGTGCCCATCCCCTTAGCTTCCCCTTCCCTTTCTCTTTGATAGCTTTAATAGCAGTAACTGATTAAATTCTACTTCCTTCCTCCTCTCTCTGTGATTCTTGTAAAATTCATTAACAACCTGCACCTCTACAGTATAAGACTGTCACTTTGCTTCTCATTCGGATTCCCTGATATTTTCGCATGATTGTACCCTAAATCTCTTCACAAAACTGGATTATGAACTATAAGGACATGCACATATTCTGTAAGTTCAAGACTTTTCATCGGATCTCCAAGAATCGAACTTATCTGCGATTCTTATAAATTTCAATATCAATCTGTTCCTCTACACGTTATGACAGTCACTTTGCTTTTTACTCAGACTTTCCTCTACACGATATGACAGTCATTTTGCTTCTTACTCGGATTTTCAGAAATTTTGCATGACTGTATCCGAAAATTTCTTCACACAACTTGATTAGCAATTTAATATGAGCTATATGTAGACATGCACAAATTCTGTAAGTTTAAAACCTTTCATCGGATCTCCATGAATCGAACTTTCTTCAATGAAGTTAATCTTACAACCTCTTTTGTATCTACCCCTTTTGATGTTTGGGAATTCTCTGATGTTTTTTCGGCTGACGAGTACGAGCCATCTGTATTCACTGCATTTTTTGTAGCTTATTAAAGATGTCCTCGTACGAAACGATCGTACCGAGATTTTAATCCATTCTTGTTGCTTTTTTCCTATATATATATATATATATATATAATAAAAATGAAGAACAAACACAAAAATCAACAACGCGAAGAGTGCTACATGTAAAGTATTAGAAGTATTAGGAGGCGCTCAAAGAAGGAAAGAAATGTGGTTTTACGTTTCGAGCAAAGCTCTTCTTCGAAAACAGGAGATCAAGAAAAAGCCAATAGAATAAGAAGACAGAGGGGGCCAGTGAATCGTTGGCGATTTTTTTCTCCTCCGTCCTCTATTGGACTTTCCTCTGTCTCCTGTTTCCGAAGAAGAGCTTTGCTCGAAACGTAAAACCACCTTTCTTTCTTTCATTGAGCGTCTGCTAATACTTTACTTGGATTTACTATTTACGCACGCTCACACAGACACCCGACCTTCCGACTGACTTTGGAGTACCTAATTCTTTCTACCATCGGATTATATTACCTTGTTCATTCGGAATACGCCATTTCTGCACCTTGATTATGAATCATTATATATATATATATATATATATATATATATATATATATATATTATATATATATATATATATTATATATATATATATATATATATATATATATATGTATATGTATGTATGTATGAAGATGGGAAAAGTTGTAACACGGCCAACGGGAATCGTACCTGCATCAGCTGTAAACCGTATAACCGTGCTAATCATTACATCAAGGCGATATCACAATTTCAACTATCCGAATTAGAAGTCTTAACCTAACAAGCTAGGATTCCTTATGCCGGTGTCAACAGGAAACTCAATCCACACAGTATCAAGGTATGGGGTTATGTGTGTGTGTGTGTGTGTGTGTGTGCGTTTAAAATTAACTAGACAAGGATGAAGTACGGAAAGAGAGCAGGATGGCTATCAACCTCCACCACTGACCTGAAGATTCAACAATCTCGAGAGTTAGTTCTGGTCAACCGACGTGTGACCATCGAATGAGAGGCATACTCTCTGCAAATTAGTCACGGTTTTGTATACGAAATCATCCACGACAAGTTTCGCTTCCGTAAAGTTTGTGCGAGATGGCTGCCCAAGGAACTTACCGAAGCGCATAAGAGCAACTGTGAGGTGATTTGTCAACACTTACTCCACCGCTACGACGATGAAGGCGATGTAGCTCTTTTCGAGAGAGAATACTCACAAAGAATGAGACCGGAGTCTACTGCTTTGAGCCAGAATCCAAAAGGCATAGTGTGACACGGAAACACCCGGAATCGCCAGTGAAAAAGAAATTCAAAACTCAACCTCCCGCAGAAAAAGTGATGCTAGCTGGGGGGGGGTGTAAAAGGGCTTATATTGGAACATTAACTGGAAAGGGGGTCTACAGTCACCAGTGTAGATGCAGCTGATCCCTAGATGCCTTTAACAGCGTTCACGCGTATGCAAGCGTTTAGATCAGTCCAATAGTTCCTATTTCTTTACTACCCACAAGGGGCTAAACACAGAGAGGACAAACAAGGACAGACGAACGGATTAAGTCGATTATATCGACCCCAGTGCATAATTGGTACTTATTTAATCGACCCCGAAAAGATGAAAGGCAAAGTCGACCTCGGCGGAATTTGAACTCGGAACGTAGCGGCAGACGAAATACTGCTAAGCATTTCGCCCGGCGTGCTAACGTTTCTGCCAGTTCGCCGCCTGTGTGATAGTTCCTATAACATGTCATCCATACTATCTTGGGCAATATATCTGAATGTTAGGTATAGTACTCTTAGTTAAGAACTTCTGTAATTGCATCACTTAGAAAAAGCATCGATGAGCTCCATATAGTCATAAACTCAAACTGCATCTCATTTACGCTAATTTCCTCCCTAATTAGTAGTTCTATATCTCATTTTATCACTTTCTCACCTTTGTTCATCAATTTGATGCTTCTGTAGTTGCTTCCCTCGAGAGCATCCTTTTTGCCTTTGTAGGTGTTACGATAGTACCGATGCACCTGGCATTGAATGGCACCTCCCTGCACTATCTAAATCATCTTGTCAGCAACCAGCCCGTATCACATCTCGCCTGACATTTTTGTTGTCGCAGCAACTATTCCAGATGACTCTGTTGCTTTCCCTGTCTTCATATCGACCACTTCAGAAGGCTTACTTGAGGCAATTCCTTTCCTATACACTTTTCTCATTCAGTAACCTCTTGCAGCATTTCCATGCTTCTTTCTACTTGGCTTCTGTGTGGGCAAGTGTGAAGATATCATTCCGCACATACTACTTTCCACAATTGATATCTTGGTTTGCATTGACAATGTTACATTGCAATCCAGAATACCTAACACCCCCATCTCACGCTTCAAAACATTGACATATCTCCTTAGCTACAATTTCTCTCCTTTCTAAATATATCTGACAATTAACTCATCTTCCAGCTATTTGATATTATTCCCCATCCCCCACTTCTTCCCCTCTTTTCAGGCTTGTCTCCCAATCTTTATGGGTCAGTCCACTCCATTGTTCCATCCCCATGTCACTCTTCGTAGAATTCAATCTGTAATTACCGCCAAAGGCGGTCCTACTACATATTAAAAAAAAATTGTTTGAAATTTTAATGTGTTTCCATTATTTTGTTCAACCTCTGTATATATATATATATCAAGATTAATCAGCCGAGGTTGCTGGGATGGTCTGGTTCTTGGCTGATGGCTGGGGGCTTCGGGTGTCCCGTCCTGTGGTTCTTGTGTCGTCTCTGTGGTGTTTCATGTTCTTGTCCATGTCTGTAATTATTTTTACTGTTTACCTATATGTATATATATATATATATGTATGTTTGTAAGTATGTATATGTATATTATATATATATACACACACACATATACATACCTATATACATATGTATGTATGTACATACACACACACATATATGTGTGTATTTGTATATCTATCTATCAATCTCTCTCTCTCTCTCTCTCTCTTTAAATATACGTGGGTATGTGTGTTTGTGTACATACGTCTATTGATATACACACATACATATACACACACACACATATATATATATAAACTTATATACTTACATATATATATATACATTCATATTTATACATACACACATACACACACACACACACACACACACACACACATATATATATATATATATATATACTTACGTATACATATACATATATATATATACATACGTGTACATACACATACACACACATATATATATACTCACACACAGATATATATACACACACGTATGTATGTATGTATGTATGTATGTATGTATGTATGTATGTATGTATGTATGTATGTATGTATGTATGCATTATACACGCGCGCGTGTGTGTACGCACACACGTACACAAACATCAAGGACTCATGCAGTCAAAACAAGAGTGATGATTGAATCTATAAGAACAGTATTTCACGCCTCATCTCCCCTACGGCGAATTTATCGAATATGTCATCAATGAGTCACTCACTGTCTTGTTTCTATGGGAGCTTGTCTCTTGCTTAACAGCGTTCGCCTCTTTTCTAGAATTATAGATATTTTTTCTATAAGCCCAACTACTGCTTCTCCTATCTAAGGGCTAGAATAAACACTTCGTTGCTGTGCAGCCGAAAATCACAGCCATTAGTTTGCTGTCGTCTGATGTTGACAATTAGTCACATGACGCAACTGACCTAAGAAACACTTATGAATGGAAGAGAAGTTCTCATTGAACATACACCGAGAAACCTGTCTCGTTTTCTATTTACTACTACTATACATTTACTCCCGATTTCAAATACGTTTCTATCAATTTCCGCCATATTATTATTATTTTTTTTTTTTTTGCCATCACGAAAGCCTTTCGTCGAGAGTTAACTATACTGGACCAATTGCTTCATCTTTTTTTAATAGCAATACTTTAATATAGCAGCTAAATCTCCCAGAAATCGCACTATGCAATCGTAATAAATGAAGAACACACTGTGGAATGTAGTTTTCGATACAAAAAAAAAAGACGACAAAACTACAGCTGGGATGAATCTAGCCGTATGCCAGCTCCAGCAGGTAAACAAAAGCTAAAGGCTTTACAACAGGACATCTCTTCTTGCAAGTCTGACATTTTATCTTCATATCTGATGTTCTACACTCCGTCACTTAGTCGTGCAGCTTGCTAAAAGTAGTCGTTAAATCTCCCTCAGATTACATTTTACTGACTTGAATATAGCCTGTGCTGTAAAAAGAAACATGCTCACATTTGAAACAAATATGTTTCTGAGCATAATCAAATCGATAAATTTGCAAACTGCCCCAAAATCAACTCACACAATTTTTGGTGAAAAGCTGTTTTTAACAAAGTTTTTCTGGCGCGTTTACGGAGCCGTCGTTATACTCTAAGCAAAATTGGCAATTGCCTAGGGCGCGGCTAAAATCTGGAGGCGCCGCACAAAATTCATTAATCTAAACAAAACCCCTGAAATCTCAATAATAATAAAGTGATCGAGAGAGGTACCGCTCAGAACAGATGGGAATGGAGACAGGATAGGGGTGGTAATGGGAGGCAAGAGGGTTGTTTGATGTTATGGCCAAGCAAATGAGTTGACGTGAAACATCTTAAATTTTACCAGAAACCAGATTTACACGGTGATATGCATGATAAACTAGAGATTTCTTGCGTGCAAGTCAATAAAAATTGTTTTCAAATGCATTTCAGCTGGAGTAATGAAGGTGATGGTTGGGAGTATTTGAAAAAAAATGTTAAAGGGAGTGCACAATGTAGAGTTGTAAGATAGGGAAACAAGCTGTAGAGCTGGGAGCAGGTAAGAACATTGTAGGACTAAGAGGAGTGTACAATCTAGGACTCAGTCAAGGGCACTGTTTATACCCGTTACAGGCCCTGCGCAGTCATGTGCACCATCAGGAAAAGAATCTTGTGATACATCGTGACGTATATTTGCCATTTAAATATGGCTAACCCCTAAGGGTGGATGCTACTGTAGTTTGTAGCCCCATGAGGACACTTCCTCCAGCTGGCTTTAGACACATGTAACGAACTTTGTGTGAATATCTTCTTTTGTACTTTCGGGGTACGAGAGGCAATCACTATCGTTGCTTTAATAATCCAGAATTCTACCAGTCAGAAACAACAAGACGCAGACGTAAATAATATATATACTACTTTATTCTCTAATGTGGTAACAGTAACAATAAGTGGTTATCTGGTATCCCTTTGGTATAAATGTGTCAGTGCTGAACCTTATCGCTGTAAAATAAGAAAGTGTTCAAATGCAAAACGACACTGGTCAAAGATGGCGTCCAGAACAGGGAGAAGATGTGGTCTGCAACAATTTGGTTAAAGGCCTTTTGGTAAAGCTGCTGCTAGAATCAAGTTCGGACAGAGAGAAATATACGTGTTGTACCTTCGGTCGCTTTTGTCTCAAGTCGCTGCTTGCTGGACGCTGGTGGTCAACGTCTTACGATCCCCTTGCCTCGGCTAACTGCTACGTAGGCAAAAGGGTTCTTCTTCCGGTGGTGAAAGCACCAACCCCGCACGCGCGAAATACAAATGGACGGTGCGCGAGCGCGCGCCGTTGTATAGGATCACTACACACACTTACTGTGCCTTATCAGTATTTGCAAAGGGAAGCCATCCTTCCCGTCTTCAACTTATGATACACACGGACGATGTGTTGCAGCTACTGTTTATAACTCGCTCTAAGATTTATTATTGCTTGATTACACCTTTTCGATATCAGTGTCTTTACGATACTGGAAAAGGGATAAGTATTTGTGAAGAGAACCTACTTTTCCTCGACAACTGTGATTGTCACACGCCGATGACGGGTCAATACTCAGAAACTCGAGTCCGTGTGTATCATAAGTTGAAGACGAGAAGGGTGGCTTCCCTTTGCAAATACTGATAGGGCACAGAAAGTGTGTCCAAAGCCAGCTGGAGGAGGTGTCCTCCTGGGGCTACAAACTATAGTAGCATCCACCCTTAGGGGTTAGCCATATTTAAATGGCAAATATACGTCACGATGTGTTGCAGCTACTGTTTATAACTCGCTCTAAGATTTATTAAATCTTGTGATAGCTCTTTATGAAAAAAAGTTTCAGATTTGTAACTTTTCTAATGTTATGGAGACAGTTACTACCGGAAACATACAACATCTGGTCCTCTTTCCGTCTTTAACAATACCAGTATGTATTTTTTAGAAAATGAAATGAGAAGAAGAAGAAGAAGAAGAAGAAGAAGAAGAAGAAGAGAAGAAGAAGAGAAGAAGAAGAAGAAGAAGAAGAAGAAGAAGAACAACAACAACAACAACAACAACAACAACAGCAGCAGCAGCAGCAGCAGCAACAGGAACAACGACGACGACGACAAGAACATCATCAGCATCATCATCGTGGACATGGCTTAAGCAAGGCAATTTGAAGCGTACCACTGAAGCATTATAATTGCAGCACAAGATTAGGCTCTTGCTACAAATTCTACAGAACCTCTGACACCAGTAAAGCAGATTCTGTGAAGAGAATGTAGAAAATGTAACCTACATGGTAAGTAGATGTGAGAGCCTAGCGCAAAGGGAATACAAACACCATCATGATAAAGTTTACCTTCATTGGCTTTTATATCGTAAAAACTAATACGTATTGAACAAAAAAGCTAAATACTGCCAGATCATTCACGTAACCATACCAAATGACATGGATATTGCGAGAAAGAGGTTGAAAAAAATCACCACGTACTCTGAATTGAAAACGGAGGCAGCAAAACTGTTTGGAATGCGAAGGGAAAAAAAATTTCCAAAAATTTTTGTCAAATTTTTTAAGAATTTTTTTTCTTCTAAATATGCGGGAAAATACGGACATTATGATTCGGACAAAAATTTCAAAACATTTCTGTAGTTAGGGTTAGGGTTACGGTTACGGTTAGTGTTGGGGAAAAAAGTCAAAATTGGAGGATTTGGGGTGGGGAATTTTCACAATGTCGATTTTTGGCAATTTTCCGGAACCTCCGTATCCGAAAACGGGGGTTTTTGGCAAAAAAATTTTTTTAATAAAGAAATTTGGGAAAAAATGGGGCGGGGACGGGCGGAAGTCTTTCCACTTTTTCCTTAAAATGAACTGTTGTATCATTCCCACTCTTCTAGAATTTTCTCAATGCAATTTACCTTTCTATTTCTTACTCTTCGTATAATATCAATTTCCTCAGGCCATGTAAAAGAAAAAAAAAATTGAATCGTCAGTTATACCCTTAAAGAAAATTTCCTTTCTCAGAGTTTCACGTCACCGAACCGATAGCATGTCGAACCTTAAACTGAAACGTTGATGATTTGTACTCTGATGCTAGTACTGTGCAGTATTTATCGCCGAGACAGTTGTCTCTTATTTACCTACCGTAAATCCTCGAATATAATCCGCATTTTTTCCTCGTACTATATGCGAGGTTAAAAATGAAAATTATTTTCTAAGCAATGTCCGAGTCTGTATTTGCTGTCTGGTAATGTTTATTCACACGCATTTTATGGTGTCGGGCGCGAAAATACATTAAGCTAAGCCTGAAAGCA
Organism: Octopus sinensis; assembly: GCF_006345805.1. NCBI lineage: Eukaryota > Metazoa > Mollusca > Cephalopoda > Octopoda > Octopodidae > Octopus > Octopus sinensis. The sequence goes on along the minus strand of NC_042998.1, from coordinate 100,910,660 downwards.
ATGAAGTCCTAAAAGAATCATCCATAACATGCAGTAAGCAACATTTATTAAACGTTATTACTGTTATTTCTTTATTTTCTGCAAACAAAATGCACAAAAAAGCTACACGTTTGCATTATGCTATATGTACAATAAGAATAAAGGACTTTATCGTATACAGTTTTACAAACCAAAGACGTTATATAGACCTTGACTCAAGTTAGAGAAGGGGTGCGTATTATACACAAGGTTTAGGTTTTTCAGAGGTACAGCCCCCTAAAAATCCCCTGCGTATTATACTCAAGGGCCGACTATACTCGAGGATTTACGGTACTCGCAAAGAATCACATTTTGCTTTGTAAACTGACCATTAAACTAAACATGAATACTGCATCGGACTGGCTAGATGGGTCTTGATTAATTGGTATGAGATTTAAGCTGAGTGTTGTCCCATATTAAAACCAACTCCGAACTGTGTTTGAGAAACATTTATTTATACATGTGCACATCTCAATATTTATATAATTATACAGATGATTGCCAGAGCTATATTACCGTTTGCCAGCTGTAAAAGAAGTTCATAGTTGAATTAATAATAGATAAGAACGGCTTCGTTTGAGAGGCGGGAAAATACTCTCTTCTTCATAGTCGAAGCTTTCTTTCAACTAGGGTCGAGTACCGACCAAGAAATCTTTCTTCTTATGGACTTGTTGTCTGTGCCACCTACGTGTGTCGCTGATTAAGACTGACTAGTTACTTATTTGTGTGTGGTGAGAGGTGAAGATATTGGGTTCGTGGTATGTGCGGGAGAAGTATGTAGACAAAGAGAGTCTTTTATACACAATCATCTCTGAAACCGTCTTTACCTCTGCGTTAATCCTGGCGTGTTTTCGCTTTTATAACACCTTTTTACGTGGAAACATCTAGAACTTTAGATAATACGGAGTGATATTGCTGCAAGATGATTGGTCAGTATTATGGGCAGTCGCCCGGTCTGATCTGGCCTACTTCTCTTTATTCTTTTACTCTTTTACTTGTTTCAGCCATCTGACTGCGGCCATGCTGGAGCACCGCCTTTAGTCGAGCAAATCTACCCTAGGACTTATTCTTTGTAAGCCTAGTACTTATTCTATCGGTCTCTTTTGCCGAACTGCTAAGTTACGGGGAAATAAACACACCAGCATCGGTTGTCAAGTGATGTTGGGGGGACAAACACAGACACACAAACATATACACACACACATATATATATATACGACGGGCTTCTTTCAGTTTCCGTCTACCAAATCCACTCACAAGACTTTGTTCAGCCCGAGGCTATAGTAGAAGACACTTGCCCAAGGTGCCACGCAGTGAGACTGAACCCGGAACCATGTGGTTCGTTAGCAAGCTACTTACCACACAACCTCTCCTACGCCTAGTTACTAAGCCTACACGGTTTCGAATCTCAGCCTCGTTGCATCTGTATAATTCCTTTCTCACCTAGACACAAAGTTAAACATTTGTAGGGTGGGATTACAGTCAATTGTAATCGAACCAATTCCTGAATGGCATTTATTTTATCGACTCTGGAGAGATAGAATATTGAGTTGGCTCCGATGAGATTTGAAGCCAGAACGAACAAAAACGATGAAAATTAAATCGATAATTGGCCCGGCATTCTCCCGATTCTGCCATTCCACTGCCTTGTTTGCATAAGTACCAAACGCTTTTTTTTTCTGTTTACCTGCTGTGTTGAGATTCAGTACCCCAATTACGTCGAAGAAAATAACTGAGAAATTTTTTTCTAAAAAAACTTCTAGATTTTTTTCTTCTTCTTCTACTGGTTTACCCAAAATAAATTTGCAGCTCAATGTAATCCTGTTTCCCACTCCTATTCATTCACATCCTCAGATCAGTAGACCAAAGCACGATTCTCTCTAATAATAGATGCCGAAACCTAGAAACTTAAACCTAACAAAAGGAAGTCCAAGCATACATACATACATACATACATACATACATACATACATACATACATACATGCATACATGCATACATGCATACATACATACATGCATACATGCATACATACATACATACATACATACATACATACATACATACATACATACATACTTATGTACATACGTATTTATGTATGTATATGAATACGTATATATGTATTGCATTGTGAGTAAAAACGCAAAAAACAAAATTAGTTCAAGACCAATTATTGCATAATTTGTTATTTACGTAGTAGAAACCAGAAATATTTGTGTGAAACTTCTATGGTTACGTTTTATGTTGGCTAAAGTAACGAGCAAGAAGTGCTAATGAGAAAATTGACTGCGATATTTGAGTAAAGTTGACACTTTGAAGTGGAACTAGAGGTCAGTTATGAATAGTAACTTTAACTGCGAAATAGTCAATAAAACATTCGGCTTAAGTAAATATAAGATATTAGGGGATCAGAGGAAAAGGTGTTTGGTAATTATATGAACAAATGTTTACTTCTGTACTAATTAAACAGACATGCAAAAAATAAATAAATGCTTATACATCGACTTTTGAACTTTGCTTGTTTTGTTCTTTTTTTGTTGTTTTTCTCCTCTAATTAGATTCAACCATCACGAGATTTTTTTAATATAATATTTGATATAGACTCTCTGTACAAACTTATAAGGATAAATATGAAGTGTTGATCATCGTGTCCTTACACAATGGTAACAAACACCAACACCCACAGTGGTCAAATTTCAAGCATAAATTGCTTGTGCATGTGTTATAGGATTGTAGAAACTATAAACTTGAACAGAAGACGAAATGTTGAATACATGGTAAGATGGCTTTAACTATTATAATCAAAGAAAAAGGAAATTTCTTTTTTTCTTTTTGTGGATAAATTATATTGGTTATGACAAACCTGACACCTAAATATTGATTTCAAATATTGACACAAGGCCAGCAATATCAGAGGAAGAGTTAAGTCGATTACATTGACCCCAGTGCTCAACTGGTACTTATTTTATTGACCCCGAAAGGATGAAAGACAAAGTCAACCTCAGCAGAATCTGAACTCAGAAGGGGAAGACGGGCGAAATGCTACTAAGCATTTCGCCCGGCGTATTAACGATTCTGCCACCTCGCCGCCTGAGTTCACTGTGCATAGGAAAGACAAGATAGTCACGACTGGAATGCGTTTTGATTGTAAGTCTGCTCGATCAAGATCGATTTGGGGCTAAACAACGGCATTACGAACGAGAGAGTATCTACGTGTGTGTTTCGTTCAACATCTTTAAACAACCCTTATTCAAGGACCTTTTGAGCGGATGGGCTACTCGACCTGAAGAAAATTCTAACTGGGCCCCACCTGCAAGGTCATGCGCTGTTTATCTTGATATGAGACCACCATGTCGCGCACGTATGGTTGTGATGCATGTGCCTGATCAGGGCCGGCCCTAGAGTTGCTGGCGCTCCGGGCAAGCTGAAATTCGGCGTGTACAAGCTGATGGTCGCGGAAATTTCCTTGCCTTTATCACGCCCTCCTTGGCGCCCCCTAGCACATGGGTCCCCGGGCGACTGCCCGAATTACCGGTACCTTGAGCCGGTCCTGTGCCTGATGTACCCTTATCAGCAGGTAGTCATGATGGGTATATTGGGCTTCGTATATTTGTACCCCAGGGTCACTTTGATGGTACGCATTATAATAATAACCGCTACAAGTCGTGGTGACACGGTGAGTTACCGAAAGTGCTACACTGGAAACTGTGCTTAAAGTGGGGGCTAGAGGGAGGCAAGAGGTGGTATGAGCACAAACCGCTGAGAGTGGCGGAGTCAGAGACCCGCAAAATCCTCTGGATTTCCCAATCCAAACAGATCAGGTGCTAAAGCATAACAGACCGGACTTAGAGGTGCTGGATAAGATGCACCACATGTGATATATGGTTAATGTTGCGTGCCTTTTTGGCCCACGAATAGTCAAGAAGGAAGGAGAAAAAGTAGATAAATACAACCATCTTAAGTACGAAACAGACTGGCTATGGAAAATGAAGAAGGTGAAGATTGTACCAATTATTGTTGGGTCCTTGGGGACAGTAAGAGAAAGTATCAAGAGGAATATGCAAGAAATCAGAATAGCGTGGCCAGTAGAACTGTTACAAGAGGTTTGCCTTCTTAGCACGGTCAGAATAATCAGGAAAGTTTTAGATAGCTGAAAAGGATAAATCGCACAGTCCCGTAGGCTGCAGGCAGCAAGCCCTCTACGCATGCAAGACTCCAGGAGTTCCAACAAACCCTGAGATAAAAGATAGTGGCGGGGAAGTGCAACGACGTCCTCGGGAAGACTCCGGGCGCCGACGAGAACGAACTAGTTAGTCTGTTCCGGAGGACTTTTCAGTCGGTAACTATCATGGATAATTTCCTGATGGCCTTGGCTTGGCAATGTTATCGGATGGCGTTACCAGTTCGCGATAAACTCTACAGGCACGGATGTGCTATCAGAAGGGCATGTCCGAGGTGCACGCGGAGTGACGAAACCGTTCTACATGTTCTCTTTCAGTGTCCGGGCATTGCCGACTTGTGGAGTTATGTCGAACAGCTGCTGTCACGTGTGGACGGCTCCGTCTGTGGGCCGAGTCTGTAGTGATGATCGCACTGCCGCCCTCCTTCAGTCGAGCAGGTAAGGCAGTTTACCTTTACCTGGTAGCTGTAGCGAAAGAGGTTGAAAGGTACGAGGATAGATACATTCCTCTTTGGTAGAGCTCTCATTGAATTCTTCAAGTTTCAATTGAAAAGGAAATCGAGAGTGGAGGGGCAAGTGCTATCCTCGAGTGAGTTTATTGAAAGATGAGTGAAAGTTGCGAAAATAGCAAGAGTGGATGGTACCTCTCTAAGTGTAAACCTGGGAGAGAAGGAATTTGAGAGGGCACTTGCTCTTGGGATTTCAAGGAAATCTCGGACAGTGGAGTTCCTCGATTATCTCTGGAGACTTTCCTGTATCAGGAGGGCCACATCTCTATCATCCTCTCCATCACTGCTTTTTTTAACCTTTGTATCCTATGCATATGTCCCTTCTATTTCAGTTTATACCGTGTATACTCTTTTTCTTTCCTTTTTTATCATTTCATTATATGTAAACCCCACGCTTCATGTCTGTCTTTGTATTATTGTCCCTCTCATCCTTTCGCCCTTGTGGCAAATGAATGAAATCATTATTATTATTATTATCATTATTTATAATATAAGCATAAGGTCGGAAACTTGGAGAAGTAAGGAGTCGATAAAATTTATTCCAGTACTTGCCAGGTACGTTATTTTATCGATCCCGGAAGGATGAAAAATAAAGCTGACTTCGACGGGATTTGAACTCAAAACATGAAGAGCCTGAAGTAATATTGCAAGAGAGTTTGTCCGATCCTCTACCAATCCACCACTCTAACAAAACATTTGATAATAACAACAAAAATAACAGTAACAACGATAAAAGCACAGGGATCATGTAACAGCACACACACACACACACACACACACGAGCCTCGTGCCTTCACAAGTGACAGCGGTCACGGTCAGACAGTAAGCAAGTATCTCAAAAACAATAAATGCCATTTTAAGGGTCTCTTCCTCAAAACTCTCTCTCTCCCTCTCTCTCCCCCCCTCTCCCTCTCTCTCTCTCTCTCTCTCTCTCTCTCTCTCTCTCTCTCTCTCTCTCTCTCTCTCTCTCTCTCTCTCTCTTCTCCTCTCTCTCTCTCTCTCTCTCTCTCTCTCTCTCTCTCTCTCCCATGCCTTCTACTGTGTTGACTCACTGTTGATAACAAGCAGCTTTTAAAAACAAGGCAGCCGTAGATAGATATGTCTCAATCCAGAACTGACAGATGGACAGATGGAGGAGACGGTGTAGTTTTTAGTGTCAAAACGTAGAAGAAAAAACGAAAATAAGAAAAAAGAAAAACACCCCAATAATTGTCATATGATAAATGGAGCTAACTTAGGAAAAATAAGGGTTCTTTGATTACTAGAATATAAAGGGAACAGAAGAGGTCTCTCTTTCTCTTTCACTCATCGTCCCATTTTCCAAAAGGCCACCGTGTTTTTTTAATTTATTTATTTACACGTGTGTGTGTGTGTGTGTGTGTGTGTGTGTGTATGCACACACGCAAAAACACTTTTTTTGTTTACATCGAAAAGAAAGAGTACTCAGTTATTCAGTATATTGTGTAGAGTTTTCACTGACATCAGGAATCACTTGCTGATTCACTCTGAGTCAAATGTACGTGTAATCTTACTACTCTGAGTTTTATGTACGTGTAATTATGCAGAACTAACTGGACCCGTGAAAATTCATGGAAAACATGAAAAATGTAAGCATCTGTAAACAGTGTACTGGTGCCATGAGAAATGTTTGTATATTATGACCGTCTGCTTTTACGTTCTGAGTTCAAGTTCTGCCGAGGTCGACTTTGCCTTTCGTCCTTTCGAGATCGATAAATTAAGTACCAGTTGCGTATTGGGGTCGATCTAATCAACTGGCCCCCTCCCCACAAAAATTTCAGGCCTAGAAAAGTATATTGTGATAGTCACAGAATATAGAAAGTAATGTAACAGCAATGACTATATAATCCGACCAAAATATCTCTGTTACACAAACGTAAATGGAATTACTATTTAACCTTAAAATACATCGTACATATTCAAAGAACCTTCTTGGTTTAGTGGTACGGAACGTCTTTCTGGTATTCTTTTATTCTTTTACCTGTTTCAGTCATTTGACGGTGGCCATGCTGGAGCACTACTTTTTAGTCGAAGAAATTGACCCCTGAACTTATTCCCTGTAAGCCTGGTGCTTATTCTATCAGTCTCTTCTGCTGAACAGCTAAATTACAGGGACGCAAATGCACCAACATCGGTTGTCAAGCAATGGTGGTGGTGGGACAAAAACAGGTACAAACACACGCACACACACACAAACACATACATACATACATACATACATACATACATACATACATACATACATACATACATACATACATATGACGGGCTTGTAGGTAGCGGTGATGCTGACTGGTGAGATTTTGTAGTTGGCTGGTATGCCGAGAGAGGTCCAGCAGGCCCCTAACTGGTTCCCCGATCTTAAAGGTGTAATGTTGGATGTACAATAATGGCATATCAAGAAATGAGCCAGAAATTCTAAGTTAAAAAATATAGAAAGAAAAAGACAACGTTGTATTCCGAAGCCGAAAGATGTTTTTTAGCTGAGATGTAATTTTATAACGAAAGCAAATTCAAAATTTGAATTTTGGAGCAAAACACCACGTCTTTTAGTATATGGCTGCAGTTGAAATGGGTTAAAAAAATGTGTGTGTGTGTGTGATTGGGACTTTAATAGCAGTTTAAGGTCAGTCGCAGAAAGGAATTCAAAACGGCAATACGCACAGCCATATACATACAAACATACACATACATGCACAGACATACACAAACACATACCTAGAGAGAGAGAGAGGCAGACAGACAGACAGTGTCAGATAGTCCACAACGAAGTCTCTCTCTCTCTCTTTCTCTTCTCTCTCTCTCTCTCTCTCTCTCTCTCTCACTCTCACTCTCTTCCTACCTGTTGCTTTGTCACTGACTGGAATTGTTTTAGTTGTGTCTTCAAGCTCTTTCTCTCTCTTTCTCAGTTTTTCTCTTGCTATTAAAACAATAAATGTCCAAAATGATTCAGTGTTTCAACTGAAAAACATATACGAATGTATTAGACAGTTTTTATTTAGGATACGGTATCCAGTAATTGCTGTGGTTGAAAACAAAACAAACACCACTTTCCTTTAAGTCACCACTCACTTTTCTCTCAGAGATATATATGTCTCGAGTTGTAGCTGTAATTCAAAGAGGCCAGCCTTGTCATTTTCACTGTGAGGCTGAATCTCTCTGAGAACTACGTAATGTTATGTGTGTCTGTGGAGAACTCAGCCATTTGTGAGTTAATTTTATCCTCGTGTGGTAATGAAAAGTGAAATTGACATCCGGTATTTGCTGTGTGTATGTATCTATGTATAAACTTTTGTTTGGATTTATGTATCTACTGTCTCTCTCAGTTTCTCTCTTTCTCTTTCACTTCCTTTGTGTCCCTCTTCTCTCCCGCTTTTGATTTATCAATGTGTATATGTATCTATGTATCTTCTTCTCTTGCGATGAACACCGTCATCACTCACTGTCTCTTTCACTCTCTCCCTCTCTCTCTCTCTCTCTCTCTTTCTTTCTCTCTTACTACCTCTCTGAAACATTTTAAAGCAAAACGAACGCCGTCACCACTCACTGTCTCTTTCACTCTCCCTCTTTCTCTCTCACTTTTCTGTCTATCACACTGTCTTTCTCTCTTATTTCCTCTCTGAAACATTTAAAAAAGCGAACGCCGTCACCACTCACTGTCTCTTTCACTCTCCCTCTTTCTCTCTCACTTTTCTGTCTATCACACTGTCTTTCTCTCTTACTTCCTCTCTGAAACATTTAAAAAAGCGAACGCCGTCACCACTCACTGTCTCTTTCACTCTCTTTCTCTCTCTCTCTCTCTCTCTCTCTCTCTCTCTCTCTCTCTCTCTCACACACACACACACACACACACACACATTCTCTCTCACTCTCCCTTTCTCTCTCACTCTCCCTTTCTCTCTCACTCTCACTATCTCTCTCTGTCCTCCTCTCTCTCTCGCTTTGCCACTACTTTGAAGTAAGTGTGACGCACACAACAGGTATGTACAAAAACAAAAGTTAGCGTATTAATATTATTGATAATTGGTTGATCGATAGCGGTCGCTGACTGACTTGGTTGCTTCACAGATATCTAGGTGGTTCAGTTGGTCACCTACTCCACGATGCTTAATATATTGGGTTGTGTTCACCAGTGGTCTGTTCTTGCCGCTGACTGTGAAACCTTTGAAAAACACCTACAGGACAATCAGAGCGGACGAGAGAAAAAGAATGAAAAACAAAGACACTATGACCAACCTTGACCAGCCCACCAGCCCATGTAGTATCTGCGGTTGTGCCTGCTTGTCCTGGATTGGACTCGTCAAGCATTTAACGTGAACATCCTCCATCGTAAATCTTCGCTCGCTTGCGAAGTCAAGGTGTGTATTAGTGTGTGAGTGTGTGTGTGTGTGTGTGGTGTGTGTGTGTGTATGTGTATGTGTGTGTGTGTGAGTGTGTGTGTGTGTGTGTGTGTATGTGTATGTGTGTGTGGTGTGTGTGTGTGTGTGTGTGTGTGTGTGTGTGTGTGTGTGTACATACATACATACATCTGTTCATATCTGCATATAAATACGACTGACGTTGATTTCTAAATTCCACTGAAAAAAGCCTGTTTATGGGGTTAGAAACTGGCTCTCTCCATTGGCGAGCAATTCGCAAAATAAAATGACAACAGGCATACGCATGTCGTGCGTACGTGAAAGTGCACACGCGTGTATGTATGCGTGCGTGCATGATTGCGTGCGTGAGATGGAAATGTGTTTTCATATCTCGAAACTGCCGTGCAGAATTAAATTGTTTGAATACAGTTGTTACGGGAGAAATTGATTAGTAAACAAAAATATGAAATGTCGGAGTCAACAGTTGTAACGATAAAAATTGTTATGACGGCAAGTTGTAAGATGTGAAAGATTGACAATGCATGAAGTTTTAAGAAAGTATTTATTTACCGTTACGTTACAATACCTTGCCTCGACGGGCAGGTTATGATAAATCCAAAAGCATGCGAAGTAAAGTTTGTGTTTGGGTTCTCATCATTGTTTAGTAGTAATTGCGGAGAGCGATAGAATGCTTGGGATGTTCTTGCTTTTATAACTATCCAGAAGGATGGATATATCATTGAGAAAAATTGATTTAGTTGGCGGTCTTGTTATCTCTATTCTAGCTTTTGATGAAGTAGAAGAGGTTAGAAAGGGTCAAGTGGTGAAGACATTATTTTGGCCTAGCTAAAGGCATCTGGAAAATGTAAAACTGCTGTCAGAGAAAAACCATTGTTCCACCGTGGGAAATGTTCTGTTGCAGTGTTAATTTAAATTTGGCTATGGTGGATCAAATCCACTTCATGCTTGCAAGATCCACTACACAGTAATAGCTAGTGATAAGGCCTAATTCAGACAAGTGGATTCTATACGGTGCTTCAAATTATCAAAGGAGTTTATTGTAGATTGTGCAATATATAAAACGAGGGTATTCTACTTTACTGAGCAACAATAACAACAACGAGCTAACGGGAGAGCCTCTATGTGGTCGTTCGATCCCAATAACAAGCAAATTTCTTTCAAATGGCACCCAGCTCTTCTCATAAAAATAGGGATCACTGTCCCTACTCTCACAAGATCGCCTAATCAATGAATATTTAAGAAGCTGGATAGCGTGGTTCTGGCCCTGGTAACATTACAATTCCCAGGCTCCAAATGAGTCAGGTATAACATCAAAAACAATACGAGGACAAGAATTGTAATTGACTGTCACACTTTATTCAGACACCTAATGGAAAGTACAGCATCTTGAATGATACTGTCAGAAAATATCCATATTAGGTTTTCAAACAACTGGAACTTGGTGGTATGTGCTACATAGAACACAACAGTGCGTCAAAGCTCTCTGCAACCAACTGTGCCTCCCAACTCATTGAAGAATAGTGGGAAAGATTCCTCTTTATAAAGCTGATTAGGGGCTCCAGCGAACAAACATGTGATGGGAACGGATAGCCTGTGTAAAGCTAGAACTCGACCATCATATGACCAGGTCATATGACCACCTGTAGAAAACCTGCGTAATGAGCCAATATCTGGGTATTTAAGGTTAAACGGCCGAATAATAAACATAATTTTGCAACAAATAAATAAAGGAAACCTATTTCAGTCATTCTACTGCCAATAACCCAATATCATTCTACTGGGTATATTTCTGCACATTCTTCACATAATTAAGGCTTACAAAACAAAAACATCCACATAGTTCATTCTCTGGTGTAGCCACAGCAGAGTATAAAACTAAACTCGGAGCAGAAGACCTAACAACACCAACACCTACTAGTAAGTGGTCAACCATTTTCGCAACGCCACCAGCAAAAGCCAAAAAACAAAAAAAAAACACACAAAAAATGGATGCTTTAGTGCATCACATGGTCTTCAAAAGCTCTTGTCTTCTAAATCGCAACCAGTTCAACAGGCAAGATCTCTATGACCCTAATTCATCGACCATGATATCCAAGTAAGTAGCTAATTACATCATTAGCTACTCATATTGCTATTGTTTCCAATTGTAATTGCACGAATACCGAACAAAACTCTTCCTAATTTCTCTTTCTTTCCTTTATACATAGTCACGCGATGCTTCTCTACATGGTCGTTTCACTTGCTAAAAATAATAACCAAATCTCCCTAAAATTACACCCAACCGTCTTAGACAGATATAACGTTGACTCCGCATGAGAACTGAATTAAATGTACATTTGTTTGTGGAACACTCAGCTGCTTATGCGCTAAATGAGTAGATAGTTCAGTTGATCGAATAAGTGAATACTCACTATGGAAACGGACGAAAATTGATTTATCTGATTATTTGAACACGGAGTATAAATAATCTTAACTATAAACTGCAAGGTATTATTGGTTAATTCTGCTTTTCATCCTTTCGAGATGGTGGGAGTCGATAAAATAAGTACCAGTCAAGTACAGGAATCGATTAGATTTACTAATCGATTCCCCAAATTTCATAATTCGAAACACCAACCGCTAGATAACCAGACGTTACAGTTTCACGTAATCGGTGATCGATCAGTCAGCGTGAGGCTGTGACGTGATATGGTTTTCTCGAATGTTCTTGTACTATAAAAGACCGTTTTGACGTTCAATTAATTGCAGAGAGTTGAAGCCTGTTGAGCGAAGAGCGCCTCCACTTTTGCCAGTGAAATCTGCGCATACAACTCCGGGTTCTCGGACTGACTCATTTTGAACATTCACACAATGTCCCATAAGTAACTTCAACGGATGCAGTGCCGCTTCTCTCTCTCCTCCTCCTCCTCCCTCTCTCTCTCTCACACACACACACACACACTCTCTCTCTCTCTCTTTCTCTTTCTCTTCCTCGTTTTCTCTCTCTCCAGCCAACACCTAATAACTTTCTGTCGAGCAATAAATATTCACTTAAATGTTCGCGATAGTGCTTCAGTTATTATTCACGCAGCCAAAAGAATATATCTCCTTTGACCAGATCCACATCGCACCAACACGCCACTCATGCGACACATTTAGAAATTAATATAATAAATATGTAAAAGACGACTATAGTCCATCTAATTCACCTTGGTGTATCACTGGTACTTTATTAATCGACGTCCTTGAAGAGATTTAAACGCAAACTTTAGAATTTCAGAGAGACGAATCAAAATAGTGTAACACGTTTTCGTACCGTAGCGTTACAAACATGACCATCGCTCCACACTTTATCATCTACGTAATTAAATTTATTCGATGTTGAAAGCGAAAGATAAATTTCATATTTTACGATTTAGGATTGTTGGTAAAACGCATTAACCCTTTTGGAAAAAAAAATCCCCTTGAGACCACTTTTGGTTCTATTAAACAAAACACGCTTGTTCGTATCTGAATTGAAACTTATCCTAATAATTCCATGTAAAGAACCTTTTGTTACGTTTCAAACACTAGCTTAATAAGGAAACGGTTGTTTTACTGACTCCCTCTAATTTGATGGTTAGTTATTTTTAAAATGAATCGAAACACATGGACTATACATGTTAAGAGAAATGTTGGTTTAAGAGGGTTTTGTGAAGCAATTTTTAGCATTACAATCTGAAAATGAGGGAACAATGAACTAGATGACTTACACTGTTTGACTTGATTTTATTTTCTGTTCTTTTCCTTTTTACAGGCACTCTATACATCTTTCTCTCATCTCTCTCTCCCTCTCTCTCTCCCTCTCTCTCTACCTCTCTCTCTCCCTCCCTCTCTTTCCCGCTCTCTCTTTCCCCTCCTCTCTCACTCTTTCTCTCTCCAGCAGTCTATCCCTTTGTCTATTTTTTTCCAAGATCATGTTTCTTTAGTCATTCAGCCAAATTCGAATTACTGCTGGAACACAGTCATGACATGCTGTTGCTGAGTTATCGGGGTCGATAAATAAAGTACCAGTTACGCACTGGGGATCGATGTAATCAACTTAATCCCTTTGTTTGTCCCCTCTATGTTTAACCCCTTCTAGGCAATAAAGAAATATATATATTCTGGTTGAAAACATGTCCACGTTAGTAATTTGTGGTTAAGACGGGTTGCTCCCGTGATCAACACTAAGGCGGAATTTGAACTCAGAACGTAAAAGAACAGAACACATACCGTAAATCATTTCATTCTGGACTGATACTTTATTCATCAATCCTGCTAAGTTGAACTTGGCAGGATTTCAACTCAAAGCAGAAAGCTGGAAGAAATATCGCAAGGCATTTTATCTAACGCTTTAATGATTCTGTTAATTCACCGCTAATAATGTACTAAGATTGATTCCATTGACTGAAATCCATCCTTTAGAAAACTGTTAACTGTCTTTTAGCCCCAGACCAGTTATGACTGAGCGTAGCTTTGATTAAAAATGGCTCCAGTCGTGACCAACCTGATTTTCTGCGTGCGTAAGCACACACACACACACACACATTATTTAAACGACAGAGATTAGATCCGAGGGTTTTGAGTATTGGAAGTTCTCAAATTTGTATTTTTTTTCTGTAGTTTCAGCTCAGAGCTGCGGCCATGCTGATGCACTACCGTTTAAAGTTGTGGTGAAAGAGTACAGCAGGGTTCGCCATCATCCCCTGCAGGAGCCTCGTGGAGCTTTTGGTGTTTCCGTTCAATAAACACTCACAACGCCCGGTCTGGGAATCGAAGCCGCGAGTTCGCTGCCCTAACCACTGGACCATTGCGCGTATGTACGTATGTATGTGCATGTGCGTATATATAAATGTGTGTGAGTGTAAGTATATATATATATAATAATTTAGCTAAGTGTAAAATTCACCTAAGGAATATTAAATATCCGAAGAATTTACTGGTTTATATTACCTATATCAATAACAATGTTATTCCAATAGGTAAATAATAAAAAAATAAGCTTAGGTGCAGGGGCGGCTGAGTGGTAAGAAGCTTGCTTCCCAACTTCATGGTTCCGGGTTCAGTCCCACTGCGTGGCAACGTGGGCAATGTGTCTTTTACTATAGCCTCGGGGTAACCAAATCTTTATGAGTTGATTTGGTAGACGGAAACTGAAAGAAGCCCGTCGTATATATATATATGTGTGTGTGTGCGAGTGTGTGTGTGATTGCGTTTGCGCCCCTCCCCATCATTGCTTGACAACCGATGATGGTGTGTTTGCGTCCCCGTTACATAGTGGTTCGGCAAAACAGATTCCGAGTTCGATTTTAGGCAGTGACCTGGATAATAATAATGATAATAATAATAATAATAATAACAACATCGAAAAATACCTTAGGAATGAGAACCCAGGTTTGAAATTTCCCCAAGACACATGATAAAGGCTGGAGGGTATATCAGCCAAAGCGGGTTAACAACAGACAAGAAGAGGACAAATATCCATCAAATATAAATAATGTAAATCGACCCCAGTACTTATTCTATCGGTCTGTTTTGCCGAACCACTATGTAACGGGGACGCAAACACACCATCATCGGTTGTCAAGCAATGATGGGGAGGGGCGCAAACGCAATCACACACACACTCGCACACAGTTATTTTTAAGAGCCCGCGCTCTTAACCACTACGCTATATGCCCGTGGAAATAACATCGAAAACTATCTTAGGAGTGAGAACCCAGGTTCGAAATTTCCCCCAAGACACCTGGTGAAGGCTGGAAGGTATATCAGCCGAAACGTTAAAATGAACAAGATGAGGACAAATATCCGTCAAATGTAAATAATGTGGTGGAAGTACTCCGTCGGTAACGACGATGAGGGTTCCGGTTGATCCGAATCAACGGAACAGCCTGCTCGTGAAATTAACGTGTAAGTGGCTGAGCACTCCACAGACACGTGCACCCTTAACGTAGTTCTCGGGAATATTCAGCGTGACACAGAGAGTGACAAGGCCGGCCCCTTGAAATACAGGTACAACAGAAACAGGAAGTAAGAGTGAGAGAAAGTTGTGGTGAAAGAGTACAGCAGGGATCACCACCATCCCCTGCCGGAGCCTCGTGGAGCTTTTATGTGTTTTCGCTCAATAAACACTCACAACGCCCGGTCTGGGAATCGAAACTGCGATCCTATGACCGCGAGTCTGCTGCCCTAACCACTGGGCCATTGTGCCTCCACGTAAATAATGTACATAACTCTTCGATTTGTTCGACTAAAGGTGGTGCCAAAGCATGGCTGCAGTCAGTGAAGTGAATAAAACAAGTAAAAAGAAAATAGAAAAAGAATACAGCTTATTAATATATAAATATAAATAAGAAACAGAAAACAAAACAACAAATTGAACACTTACAAATTCAATTCAATTTAAATATTTTACACAAATGACACACCTCATAAATTACAGCTGTTTCCACTTCATTTCTTATATATATATATATATATATATATATATATTATTCCATCTCCTATGTTCCTGCTTCAAGCTTTCACTCTATACACGCCAGCTCAATTTGATTCATCCGCATTAGTCGAAAGACACCTGGTGTTATATTCTTGTTGTTTGTATTTGTAATTGTGTAACATGGTCTCTGTTATTTTTTCTTTGTTGTCGTACACATTCGCTTACTTTCTTACAAAAAAATCTAATGCTCAAAGCATTGACTTTTGGTGGGCAACCAGATTTGAACAGTCTCCAGTGTAACTGCCCGAAACTGTAAGAACAATCTGGAAATTTGACTGATGAAAGAAGGCCACGAATGACCCGTCCTTTTTTTTCTTTTTTCTTTTTCCTCTATTTGTTGCTTTTCCTGTCCGCATTTGTATCCTCTATCTGTCCGGATGTTTTATTGTCCTCTATTGCGTTTTTGTTCCATTATAGATAGATAGATAGATAGATAGATAGATAGATAGATAGATAGATAGATAGATAGATAGATAGATAGATAGATAGATATACACACACATACATACATACATACATACATACATACATGCATACATGCATGCATACATACATACATACATACATACATACATACATACATACATACATACATACATACATACATACATACATACATACATGCATACATACATGCATACATACATACATACATGTACATATATTTGTTGTCTATCTGTCTATATACATATATGCACACACACATACACAACCATCTATGTACTATAATGTAAATACATCGTTGGCAGGCAAATTACTGTGGTTTACCACCAAGATATAATCCCTTATAGATGTGCTATGTTTAAAAATGCAATACATATCGAAGAGAGATGAAAAATCACCCCGGCGACTATTCACAGCACCAGAGAATGCATAATTCACCGTTTGTATGTGAAAGGCCATAAATCTCGTCAGTGCATATGGCCAGTTGCGAGTACACGTCATTAACAAGACCCAACAAGGCCAAAATGGTTCTGATGTTCTCAACCGATGCTTCCGGGTCAATATATTATGTTTTATATTGTTTTTAAATATCTACATCTAATTATTAATAGCTTATCTACTTTGAGTTCTACAGTTAAAAACGAATTATTTCACGTTCTCTCGAAGTTTCTAAATTGTTAAGACGTAAATAATGATAATGATAATCATTATCTTATTGTTAACAATAATAACTTTATGATTAATATTTATTTTATTGCCCATTCCCACACTTCCAAATAGGGAAAAATCGTTAATCTATAGCAGCTTTAAACTCAGAATGTAGTGGGACAAAATTAAATACTGCAACATAATTTAGTCCAATGCTATATCATTTTTGTCAATTCCTCGCAACTTCTGTTGGCAGCATAATATTGTCCACATGTCACTTACAACAACACAGTAAATAGCCTTCGTGTCCCAGTAGAATAATAATGTCATCATGTCCCAACCCAATAAAGTACCTAAAAATGTCTTCAAAGAACTAAAATGGTAACGTTAACATTCCAGAGGAACAATATAGAAAGTAAAAATAAAAAGCTATTATAGATGTGTCTGGGAGTTTGTTTTGTTTTGTTTTTCTTGGAATCAATTTCAGTAACAGCTAAAATAATAATAATAATAACGATTTGAAGTGCGAAATACGCAGGTTGTGGGCAATGAAGAAAGTGGACGTGATATAAGTAGTAATTGGCGTGCTTGGAAATATCAGCACTCAACTACCACTACCAGCATGGCTCAAAAGGATTGGTACAAATGTAAAGATAGAATGCCTAAAGATAGAAAAATCATCATTGCTTGGAACTGCAAGAATTCTTCGCAAGGTTCTTGAAGTATGATCAGTAAATAAATGTCACCTTAGTCTGCTAGTTGCAGACAGCTGACACTTTCCGTCACACCCAGCAAAATAAGCTGAGAGTTTTAATCAAATAATAATAACAAGAGCACTCAGAGAGCGAACACATCTGCCTAGGCAACACCAGCATCCTCTCAACGATTAGCCAGAGATGATTTTTAAAACGAGAATATCTGAAATAAACTCGATTGCTCTCACAAACGAGAATATTAAAAATGAACCCGACCGCTCTCAAAAATTAAGTAAGCTACAAGAAAAATAATCCAGAATCCTTGTCCGATACCTGATCGATCCCAGTGGTAGTCATGGAATGTGAAGGTGGCTGTAGAACATTTAGTAACAGCAATAGTTTATCCTTATCTAATACCACACTAAGTTAGCAAATTCGGCATTCAAAATAGTTTCAAAGGCAGAGGTAATAATAATAAATTCTACTCAGGAATTATTAAATGTATAACATGAGACCTTTTGTTTTTCTCTTCTCTTAAATTCCGGCCTTCTTTTAGTAATCCTGTTGTTTTAGATCAATGTATAGATGCATGTGTATATATATATATATATATATATATATATATATATATATATATATATTATATATATATATATATATATACTGTAAAGTGTCAATATGAATGTATAATATATATATATTATAAAAATGTGTTAGTGTTATTTAATTTCTGAACGGTTTCGCTTTCTTTATCCACCAGTTTCTACTAAGATAGAGACGCGAGTAAGATTAATAATAGAGAAAAAATAAAACTTTGAAAACAGCCTAAAGGGGGATAATTGAGAAAGACTTGAAAGTCAACGTAAGATCGTAATCATGTAATGCAAAGTAAATATAACAAATAATCCAGAATCCTTGTCCGATACCGGATCGATCCCAAAATCTAATCAGTTCGTGCCAGTCACGAGGCCAAACATCCCTGAAAGTTTCATCCAAATCCATTCGGGGGTTCTTGAGATATCTCGTCCGCGGACAAACAAACAAATGCAACTGAAAAAACAATACTTCTACCTTCGCTAAGGCGGAAATAATAATAATAATAATAATAATAATAATAATAATAATAATAATAATAATAATAATAATAATAACTGGCCGGACCCGTGAGAACTTAGCAGTGAAAGCTAAGACGAAATAATCGCTATTCCGTCGTGAATTCGCTCGCGACTCATGCTCAGTTTGATAACAACAGCCTGCGCATCAGTGTTTATTTGGGGGCTTGGCCACTAGATCTATGAGACCCACAAGTGCCACTGTTAGGACTGGATTAACACCCATAGTGACCCTAATGACTAAAAAGATTTTCCTCCCCCAATATAGGATCTTTTTTCATTTTCTTCCAACCGCTTGAAGATTTATCTTGCTCCAGTCCACTCAGCCGGCCGAAATGAGTTGTAGCTGTAATTCAAAAGCGTCAGCCTTGTCATAATTTGTGTGAGGCCGATTCTTCCTGAGGACTACGTTAATAATATGCATGTGTGTGGAGTACTCAGCCACTTGCGAGTTAGTTTTATCCTTGTGTGGTAATGAAAAGTGAAAGTGGCATCCAATATTTACTGTGTTTATGTATCAACTTTTCTTTGGATCTATGTATCTACTGTCTCTCGCTTTCTCTCTTTCACTTTCACTTTCTCTATGTCCCTCCTCTTTCCTGCCTTTAATTTAACAATGTGTGTATTATCTATGTATCTACTTTTCTTGCGATGTGATAAACATTTTAAATCACAAAACGAACGCCGTCACCACTCTCTCTCTCTCTCTCTCTCTCTCTTTCTCTCTCTCTCTCTCTCTCTCTCTCTCTCTCTCTCTCTCTGTCTTTCTTTCTTACCTTCTCTCTGAAACATTTAAAAACACAAAAGAAATGCCGTCACCACTCACTGTCACTTTCACTCTCTCTTACACACACACACTCTCTCTCTCTTTCTTTCTTTCTTTCTTTCTCACTGTCTCTCTTTCTCTCTATATTCCTCTCTAAAACATCTAAAAACACAAAACAAATACCGTCACCACTCACCTTCTCTTTTACACTCTCTCTCTCGCTCACTCTCTCTCTCTCACTCTCTGTTTCTCTCTCACTCGCTCTTTTTCTCTTACTTCCTCTCTGTCCTTCTCTCTCGCGCTTTGGCACTCACTTCTTCCTTTGAAGTGTGACACACACTACAGGTACATACAAAAAGAACAAGTTGGCACATTAATATTATTGATAATTATTTCAAATTTTTGTTACAAGGGCAGCTTGGTGGAGTTGGGAATGAGTCGATTACTTCGACCCCAGTGTTCAACTGGTACTTATTTTATCGTCCTTGAATGGATGAAAGGTAAAGTCGACCTTGGTAGAATTTGAACTCAGAATATAGCAATGGGCAAAATACCATATATGTTTCATCTGGCACATTATGATTCTGTCAGCTCTCAGCCTTAATAATAATAATAATAATAATAATAATAATAATAATAATAATCTTTTCTACCCTAGGTACAAGGCCCGAAATTTTGAGGGAGGGGCCAGTCAATTAGATCAACCCAATTATGCAACTGGTACTTAATTTATCGACACCGAAAGAATGAAAGGTAAAGTCAACCTCAGCAGAATAATAATAATAATAATAATCTTTTCTACTGGAAGCACAAGGTCTGAAATTTGTTGGGTGGGGACGAGTCAATTATATTGACTCCAGTGTTTCACTGGTACTTGTTTTATCGACCTCAAAAGGATGAAAGTTACAGTCAACCTCGGTGGAATTAGAACTCAGAACATAGCGATGGGTGACATACCACTAAGCATTTCGTCCAGCACACTAATTTTTCTGCCAGCCCACAGCCTTAATAATAATACTTATAATAATAATAATAATAATAATAATAATAATAATAATAATAATAATAATAATAATAGTAGTAATAATAATAATAATAATAATAATAATAATAATACCCTCATGCAGTACCAGGCAGTGGCTCTCATGGCTTTTGATCTTAACTGATTGGAAGTGTTTTCACGTACATTGTTTTGTCTTGGTTACTAAAGATGGGCTACAGCAAATATTCTGCTCAGTACTACAGGTTTGCTTGTCAGTTTGTTTGACCTTAACCAGTTGAGCATGTCCTTTAGTGGCTGGTTGATACGTGCATCTCTGATCACAAGCAAAAGTAGTAGGGGAGCATCATAGCCATGTGTTAAAAGGAATTCTTTGGGGTTTGGATAATTCACCTCTGGAAACATGGGTGCTTCGTTCAACATCCTTAAACAACCCTTATTCGGAGACCTTTTGAGCAGGATGGGCTACTCTATCTGACAAAAATTCTAACTGGACCCCACCTGCAAGGTCATGCGCTGTTCATCTTGATATGAGATCACCATGTCGCGCACATATGGTTGTGATGCATGTGCCTAATGTACCCTTATCAGACGGGTAATCATGATGGGTATAGAGGGTTTTGTATATTTTACCCCAGTGTCACTTTGATGGCATGCACTGCTCTCTCACTCAACAATGATAATGATGATGATGATGATGATAGTAGTAGTAGCAGCAGCAGCAGCTGTAGCAGCAGCAGCAGCAGCAGCAGCAGCAGTAGTAGTAGTAGTAGTAGTAGTAGTAGTAGTAGTAGCAGCAGCAGCAGCAGCAGCAGCAGCAGCAGCAGCAGCAGTAGTAGTAGTAGTAGTAGTAGTAGTAGTAGTAGTAGTAGTAACAACAATAACAATAATACATTTCCTTTATAACAGTTTGTATTTTCAAGTTTCATAGTAGGAAACATTGGAACAATTTAAAAAGACAAGTATAAAAAAAAAAACACTTGATTAGAGTGAGAACTATATAACATTCCAAGCATTACTCTGTTCCCAAAGAAGATGCTTGGGAGAAAATATTTAACAGGTGTGGGCAACAGCAAAAACAGAAAACTGAAAAGATAAAAAGAAATAAAGAGTATAAAAGTAAAAAAAAAAAAGAAAAAAGATAGAATTGAAATTCTAATGTAGTTACAGTCAATTAATTGGTATGTTGAGTTGTAGATTAGTTTAAGTGAACTATGATATGTTTCATTTCATGCATGGTTTACAATATATCTTACTTCTTGGGTAATATATGTATCTTTTAATTCAGATGTGTTGCTTTCTCTTTTATAACGTATATGGACCATCATGAGTTTTATATCATCAACTAGAATGTCTTAATAAGTAGGTTGTGCATCTGTATGTGTGTACGTGTATATATATATATATATATATATATATATATATATTATATATATATATATTTATGTATTACTCTTGTACTCTTCCACTCTTTTACTTGTTTCAGTCATTTGACTGAGGCACTACCTTAAAGGGTTTTAGTCAAAGAAATCGCCCCCAAGGCTTATTCTTTGTAAGCCTAGTACTTATTCTATCAGTCACTTTTTACTGAACTACTAAGTTATGGAGATGTAAACACATTAACGTAGACATAGGAGTGGCTGTGTGGTAAGTAGTTTGCTTACCAAACACTTGGTTCCGGGTTCAGTCTCACGGCTGGGCACCTTGGGCAAGTGCCTTCTGCTATAGCCTCGGGCCGACCAAAGCCTTGTGAGTGGATTTGGTAGATGGAAACTGAAAGAAGCCTGTCGTATATATGTATAAATATATGTACATGTGTGTATATGTTTGTGTTTCTGTGTTTGTCCACCACCACCCCGCCAACGTCGCTTGACAACCGATGCTGGTGTCAAACTTAGTAGTTTGGCAAAAGAGATCAATAGTATAAGTACTAGGCTTACAAAGAATAAGTCCTGGGGTCGATTTGCTCAACTAAAGATGGTGCTCCAGCATAGCCACAGTCAAATGACTGAAACAAGTAAAAGAGTAAAAGTATATATATATATATACACACACACACAGACATGCAGGAAGTAAACAGATACCTTTAATTTTCAAAATCTTTTATTTAATACATAAAGTGAACAATTGAAATGTAAGCGATAGGTAGGACTTCATACTTTAGTATTTAGTTGACATTCCCTTTGCAGTTTTTAATTCAGAAACTCTTTTTGGCATTGAACTGATGAGCTTTGTGATTGTCTCTTGTGAAATTTCTGCCCACTTTTCACGCAACAATCGAAACAATTCATTATTAGATTTAGGTTTCTGTTGAGTTTTTCATATAGCTCTGTCTAGCATGCTCCAAAGATTTTCAATTGGGTTCCTGTCAGGAGATTGGCTTGACCAAGGAAGCTTTTTGTCCTATTTTCAGTGAGCCATTGTTTATTCCTTTTCACTGTGTGGCATGGAGCCCCATCTTCCATGAATAAAAGCTCATTTTTCATTATGTTATCGTGTGAATACTTTGGAAGTAGTCCTTGCTTAAGTATTTCAATGTATTTTTCAGAGTTTATGGTTCCAATACATTTAATCAGCCTTCAAACGGTCATACTGCATCACTACTTGATATCCTGTTGCTTATTTTGATTGTGTGTGTGTGTGTAATAGATAGAGAGGTACACTCATACACATATACATACATATAAAAAGGAAAGGGGATTGATAATTGCATTTATTTGATGGTGTTTTTGCTCTGTTTTGAAATTTTCGAGCTGATAAAATTAAGATATTTCTATTAAGTAGAATAAGAAACCTGATATCTTAAGTTAATTCTAATATCAATATATATTCCTAACTGTATTTCATGTCACCCACTTCTAAACACTGGGATGAAGCTTTCTACAGAAATGGAACATTTAAACATGTATATGTACACTCCTCAGTGATATAATATGAAGATTAAACAGCACAGGCACATAGCTGTATGATTAAGAAGTCAGCCACACCTCAGATGTTGAAATGATCACAGAGCGACAGGAAGTGAGGTGTTTTACTCAAGAACTCAATGTGCCACCGATTCCAAGAATCAACCCACAATCTCATGATTGTGTGTGCAACACCCTAACTAACTCTATTTTCAAGGCTTTTTTCATCCCAAGGCTATAATAGAAGATATTTTCCCAAAGTGTCATACAGTGAAATTGAACTCAAGACCACATGGTTGGTAAGCAAGCTTCTAACTCATTCAACCACAACTGTACCCATTATAAAACACATACATTCTTAGTTCAAAACCTCCTGTGACCAACCTTCTCTTTCATTATTCAGGAATTGCTTTTGTTGTTTAACCTCAGGTCACCTCTAATAGAGCCGAACTGTGATCAAAGGTCTAACTGCTATAACTATTCCTTTTTATTTTCAAATCCTTTATACTACATTATCCAATGTATTTTCCCTTTCATATGACTATAGAGTATGATTTAACTCTTTAACATTCAGATTACTCTGTCAAATGTAATGCTTATTTATTCACATTGTTTTGAATTAATCATGCATTATCTTATGGCTTTAAGATTTTGGTGATGTGATTGTTTACATTTAGGATGACATTTTAGGATGGTTGTGAGAGGCTAGATCTGGCTGGTTTGAAGATAAAACAGGTATAATATCCTGGCCTGATATGGCTGGTTTAAATACCAAAGAGTTAAAAGGTATTCCAGCTCTTCTTACTTTCAGACACCTTAGACTGCATTATCCAGTCTAGCTTTTCTTTTTTAAGACAGCAGGGTGTGACCTAAAGAAGAATTGACTGCTATTTATAGCAGCTCATTCAGCAACTCTACCACCTTTTTTATTTTCTAACACATGTTAATCCTTTTAAAACCAACCCACTTCAGACCACTTCTGGTTTAATGATACAAAACTTCCTGGGTTAGGAGATCTGAATTAAAACCTCCCATCAAAATTTCATGTTGATTTATGTTCCAAAACACCAGAATGATTATGACAAAGTTATTTTACTAAATTCTTCATAATTTAAAAACTTAATTGAAAACAACAGCAGAAGGCAGCATATTCCAAAGAAATATGATAGCAAGAGGGTTAGGCGTGGCTGTGTGATAAGAAGCTTGCTTCCCAGCCACATGGTTCCAGGTTCAGTCCCACTGCATGGCACCTAGGGCAGGTGTCTTTTACTATAGCCACATGCTGACCAAAGCCTTGCAAGTGGATTTGGCAGATGAAAAGAAGCCCATTGTATATATATTGACCGCTAACTCCAAAAGTTTTTTTTTATTTCCTCATGTTTATTTCCTATTGTTTATTTCCTCATGTCCTTTTCTGTTGAAGAACGCAGGCTCGAAACGTAAAAGACTTTCTCATCTTCCCGAGTGTCAAACTAATACACCTGTTTGTTGTTTATACACCTATCTTCGTCTTTTGTTTTTCTGTAAATTTCAACTATATACACACACATATATATATATAGTAAGGTATATGGTAAACTTTGACAGCTACTCATTTTGTGCCATTATTATAATTTGACAATCTTTATTTTATGTTAGAAAGCTGACACATTATTTCTTTATTCTAACTCATTTTGCACTTTATAAAGTATTTATAAATCATTTTTTTGCTATTTTTGTTTAGAGATGGATAAGTCAGAAATTCGTACAGTTTTGAAATATGAGTTGTTTCTTGGAATTACAGCATCACAGACAGCTCGGAATATTAACAGAGTATTTCATTCTAATGTTATTACACAGCAGACAGTATAAAATTGGTTTGCAAAATTTTGTTCTGATAACTTTGACCTCACAAATGAGCAACGCAGTCAACCAGAAACAAAGGAGGATAATGACAAACTGAAAGCCACTGTCAATTCAGATCCATCTCAAAGTGCCTGTGAATTATCGTTGTTATTTGGTTTTAGCAAGCAACCAATATTGACTCATCTAGTTCAAATCGATAAAGTGAAAAAGTTGGATAAGTGGGTTCCACATGAACTCAATGAAAATCAGAAACAGCGACATTTAGAAGCCTGCATTATGCTACTTTCTCGTCACAAAAATGAATCATTTTTGAATCGAATTGTAACAAGTGATGAGAAATGGATCCAATACAACAACCGTAAACATTCAGTACAATGGCTGAACAAAGACAAGCCACCAAAACACAGTCCAAAAAGCAAAATTCATCAAAAGAAGCTGATGGTGTGTGTTTGGTGGTCTGGCGCAGGTGTGATCCATTACGCTTTCATTAAACCTAGCTCATCAATCATGGCCAAGGTATACTGCAGCCAACTGCACCAAATGATGCAGAAACTTACAAAAAACTGCCTAGATTAGTCAACAGATCCACTCCTATTTTATTGCAAGACAACGCCAAACTACACATTGCAAAAATGACATTGGCAAAACTATAGGAGTTGGAGTTGGAGGCCCTGCATCATCTAAAGTACTCACCTAATCTTGCCCCCACTGACTACCACTTCTTCCAGAATTTGGATAACTTTTTGATAGGAAAAAACTTAATTTCGATGATGCTGTAATTCAGGCCTTCCAAGATTTTATTGATTCTAGATTACCAGTCTTTTACAGTTCTGGGCTGGACAAGCTACCACTGAAATGGCAAAAGTGTATTGACAATATGGGTGCATACTTTGATGAATAAAACTATTCCTTGTATTTATAAAACATTAGCAAACTTTTTTCTTTTCTACAAATTTCATACTTGACGATCTAATATATATATATGTATATGTTTGTGAGTCTCCCCACCATCACTTGACAACTGATGTTGGTTTGTTTATATCCCACTAACTTAGCAGTTTGCAAAAAGAGATCAGTAGAATAAGTACTAGGCTTACAAAGAATAAGTCCTGGGGCTGATTAGTTCAAATAAAGGCAGTGCTCCAGCATGGCCACAGTCAAATGGCTGAAACAAATAAAAGAGTAAAAGAGTAAATTGTAATTTGATAGGATCTAATGTAATATTGGTTTCAAATTTTGGCACAAGGCCAACAATTTCAGGGGAAGGGTAAGTCTATAACATTGACCCCAGTATTCAACTGGTACATATTTTATTGATCCTGAAAGGATGAAAAGGCAAAGTCAACCTCAGCAAAATTTAAATTCAGAATATAAAGATGGGCAAAATGCCATTAAGCTTTTTGCCCGCTGTGCTAGCGATTCTTCCAGCTCACTGCCTCGGGATCTAATGAAATATTTCTCTTCAGCTGTTCAAA
The DNA here is from genome assembly GCF_006345805.1 of Octopus sinensis. Lineage (NCBI taxonomy): Eukaryota > Metazoa > Mollusca > Cephalopoda > Octopoda > Octopodidae > Octopus > Octopus sinensis. The sequence goes on along the minus strand of NC_042998.1, from coordinate 100,884,163 downwards.
CTTTCTAAGGAATTTTTGTACATAACAAATCATTTTATTCATTGCTTTATTTGTCTACCACACACACACACACACACACAAACACATACTGATATATATGGTAATCCAGCTTGGATAGCAGATATAGAGTTAGGTTCTTTATAACAATAGAGAATTATTGTAAACAACAAAGAAATTATTCATCAGTCTGTTATATTTGAAAAGAAAGCTGGAAGAATAAGCTTATATTGTAATTATATTTTTAATTCCACCAGGACAGACAGCCAAATCATATGTTGCTTCTTTTTTTTTTATGCTGTTGTTGTTTATTGCCTAAAACACAGTTAATGTAATGGACAGCATCAACCAACACAAATGATAAAAAAGAAAATGACTACTCTCTAACTCACTAAAATTAGTAATATGTTGATTTAATAGTCTTTACCCTAGAGTTATCTAAATGTAAACATACTAAAGTATAGATATGTGTGCATATATATATACATATATGAATGCATACATGTTGTATATGTATACATTCAATCAAGTTTTTATATATATGTGTATATATGTATGTATGTAAGTTTTGTGCATGAATACATTCACAGACACACACACACAGATAGAAAGAAAGAGAAAGAGGGAGAGAGATATGTGTGTTTGTGTGTATATATATATATATATATAGACATGTATATAAGTATATACATATATATATGTGTATATATGTGTGTATATGTGTGTGTGTATATATATATATATATATATATATATATTTATATATACACACACATACATATATGCACATATATAGGTGCATATATGTGTGTGTGTATTAATCAGGTCACATTTGCAAACATTGCAATTTCATAGAATGAGTGTGTATGTATATATGTGTGTATATATATATATATATACGGAAAAAGATTAGAGATCTATCCAAATCAAATTTTTATATATAAAAGATGGAGGTGAATACATATATATATGTGTATATATCTCTCTATATAAAAACGGCAAAATGTCTGTCTGTGTGTGTGTCCTTTATAAAAATCCACAATTTTTCAGTTAGAGGGCTCATACTTTCTATGGTCATTCAAAACAGTCCAAGGGTGGTGGTGTACATCTTTACATTTCCCCAGTCACCCCGCAAAGCCATTAAAAAATCAATAGAAGTTACTTTTTTGTGAATTTTCTATCCAAAACCCAATCAAAATGCCAGAAACTTGATATGCCAATTGAATGCCAGCTAGCTGCATGTGATTGGTCAGAGATTTGGACAGTACTCGCATGTATATGTGCATGCACACAGCTGTATATGCATGCACTAGCACTATGACCCGGCAACGCCAGGTCATAGTGCTAGTATATTATAATTCTTTTATTTGTTTTAGTTATTTGATTGCAGCCATGCTGGAGCACCACCTTTAATCAAACAGATCGATATATATATACATATACATATATATAATCATCATTATCACCATTTAGCATCTGTTATCCATGCTGGCATGGCTCGTTTGGTTTGATCAGGGATAGTAAGCTAAGGGGCTTCACCAGATTCCAGTTTTATTTGGCCTGTTTTTACAGCTGGATGCCCTTCCTAACACCAACCACTCCAAGAGTGTAATGGATGCTTTTACGTGCCACCAGCCTGGGTGCAAGTTGCATGACACCAGTCTCTGCCGCAACTATGATCTCACTCAGCTTGATGGATCTTCCTTCTCAAGCACAGCATATTATATATATATACATATATCAAATGAATGTCTTATAAAACTATTCTGCACATATAATAACAGCCATACCAACAATCCAACGCACCTCCATCATCAGCTGTCCAACGGATATCCCTCTGTTTTTGACACCTGGGCAGTACCATTCAATCCAAACCACTGAGTTACAAGGACATAAACACACTAATACCAGTTGTCAAGCAGTGGTGAGGGATAAACACAGACACAATGACTAACATAGACACAAATCTTTGATGAATAAAACTATTCCTTGTATTTAAAAAAAAACATTAGCAAACTTTTTTTTATTTTCTACAAATTTCATACTTGACGATCTAATATATATATGTATCTAAATAATTCTGATGTGCAATTTATACGATCTTTTTACTCTTTCATTTTTCTCTCTTCCTCTCTCTTATTCTTTTACCTCCACTTCTCCCACTATTCTATCCTATTACTCTGTCACTCTCTCTCCCTAACTCCTCCTTCCTTGCTTACGTTGCTCCCACATGACCATTGGCCATCTTTCTTTCTTCTCCTAACTTGTGTTTCTTTCTTTCTCTCCATTGTAACTGGAACAAGGAAGCCATGTTCTTGTTTGTCTCCTGTCCAAGATTATCAACCCTTCCTGTTTGTTTTCACTGTCCTGCTTGTGTTACCAATTTTGACCCTCTGCAAAATCCCAAATTTTATTTAATTTGCTTTGCAGGAGTAACTGTTTTGTCGAAAGCATACATTGTTGTTAAATGCTTGAAATATGAGAATTGAAAAACATCCAACAACTGATGAAGGGTCGTTTTTTTATGTTATTTGTTTTCCATTTGTGTCTTTCATTGTTCAAAAGAATAGTTCATGTTCCATATGCTCGTGTTTCGTATTTTTTGTTGTACACATTTTGTGACGTCCTGTGCACACATATGCATATATATATATATATATATATATATATATAGATGTAAGTATATACATATACGTATATATGCATATGTATATTATTTATATTATGTATATACACATTTTAGTGTGTGTATATGTATATGTATGCACACATTATATATAAACTTATGTGTGTGAGACAGAGAAAGAGAGAGAGAGGGAGAGAGAGGGAGGGAGAGACAGACTGAGACAAACAGATTGGGGCAGAAAGAGAGTGAGAGAAAAATAAACAGTTAATGACTCACATTGTCATTATTTGGATTTCATGTTTCGAACCACTCAGATGTTCATAATAAGCAAGACCTTGGCCATGTTTGGTTTGAAAGGTCACTTCATTGGTCATTTGTAAGCCATGTTGTCATTGAATATGTGACACTGGAGGGTAAAAATTGTTGGAGATCCTGCCCTATTATCTATAAGTTGTCATTAGTTAGTTGTCAATGACATGCTAAGATGATGGAATGGTCATGACTGGAACGTCACTCCATCTCTCTTTCTCTCCCCTTCTCCCACTGTCTCACTTTTCCCCATTTTTGCTTTCTCTCTTATGACAAACTTTTTGTCTTAAGATATTTCCAGTTAAATATTATAAGAATTAATTATCCAAAAAACAGTAACTAAGATCATATTCCTCAATTACATCAAATGCAGGCACACATATTTACAGACAAAGAACTATGTTTGACTGAGAACATCTTGAAGACACAAAGATAATAGCAGTATAACAGAGATAAAGGAGAAGAGGAGGCTGAGAGAGAGAGAGAGAGAAAGAGAAACAGAGAGATGGGCAGACAGAAAAGGAGTCAGAATATCAAGTTATCAAATACAACTGGTTTTCCTCTCTAGTTTTCAGTAATTTTATTTTAATAATTTCATTTTGAAAGTTTATTTAACTAAAAACTTTATCAGGGTAAAAACACAGGACATAGAAAACACAACAATAACAACAAAATGCTACAAGAAAAAAATGAATCAACATTAAGAAGTAAATAGCTTAAGGTATTTTTTTTTCAGGGTAACGCCCAACTATGTTAGCTAATTTAATATACCATCATTATTATCTTTTATAGCAATTTAAGAATCATTTTTTTTTTCACGGGTCTGCATGAAACGAAGGATTCTATGTCTTTCTCAAATTTATACTCACGACTTCTTGGACTTCATTTTCTGAAAGTCTTTTGTTAATTTAAGAGAGAATTGTTGGGGTGGTAGAGAGGAAGGAAATTACTTTTGAATAATGCAACCCAAACTGAAGAAGTTAAAGGCTCCAGCAGTAACAAAGAACTGAACCAATTATCCAGCAAGCTTGGGAGCAGAAGTGTCCAAATTTCTGAATTTCTTGGTTTTTTAGAGTCAATCTAAATATATACTTAAAATGCAAAAAGAACTATGAAAAGTGAAGAGCTATATTGTATTTAACAGATTCAAATTAGTATACTTCTAAAGCAGGGTCTGTTTTATATTTATTAATCCACTTAAGGCAGTAAGTTGGCTGAATCATTAGCATGCTGGGCAAAACGCTGAGTAGCATTTAGTCTGTCTTCACATCCTGAGTTCAAATTCTGCCAAGGTCATTTTGCTTCATCCTTTCAGGGTCAATAGAATGAATACCAATTGAACAGTGGGATCAATGTAATCGACATACCCACCGCTCCAAAATTGCAGGCCTTGTGCAAAAATTCGAAACTGGTATTTAATAGTCCACTTAAAATTCTTAAAATATACTATATTGTACCATGTATACAATTTATAGGATGGAAATTAAGAGAAGAAAAGTAAAGAACTTGACAGCTAGATGCCCTTCCTCATGCCAACCACTCCGAGAGTATAGTGGGTGCTTTTTACATGCCACCGGCATGGGAGCCAGTTAGGTGGCACTGGCATCAGCCACATTCAGATGGTGCTTTTTACATGCTGCCAGCACAGGAGCCAGTTGGGGCGGGAAGGCTGGCATCAACCATGTCCGATGGTGCTTTTTACATACCACCAGCATGGAGAGCCAGTCAGGCGGCACTAGCAACAACCACAACTACAATTCCATTTGATTGGCCCCCCCCCCCCACCATGACTCAACAACTGATGTTGGTGTGTTTATGTCCCTGTAACTTAGCAGTTCAGCAAAAGAAACTGGTAGAATAAGTCCGGGGGTCGTTTTTTTCAACTAAAGGCGGTGCTCTAGCATGGCCACAGTCAAATGACAGAAACAAATAAAATAAGAAGAGAGTACTAAATACACCATGCCAAATCAGACTGGACTGTGGCACAGCCCCTCAGCTTACCAGCCCTGGTTAAACCATCCAACCCAAGCCAGCATGGACATTGAATGCTAAATGAAATGATGATGATACAGTAGCGTTTCACATAAGTATTTTAAAGAGTCGAAAAACTTTTGACTGGAATTATTCTTGTAAACAAAACTCCTTCTGTCATAGTCTGTGCTGTCTCAGCTGCTTATTCCCAAATATTCATATCAGTTGCATCAAAACCTTGGGGTCAGCTTTTCAAGCAGAAAGGACAGGGGTGGATTGGGTGGGTAGCTGGAGTGGGTGTGTAGCTGGAGTGGGTGTTACTTAACAGCAGCTACAATAATAATAACCAGTGTGTGAGGACTTGTGAGAGGTAATGAAGTATGTAAAGGAAAGCAATATTGCATAACTTTTTTGGATGATGATGATGATGATAGTGGTGGTGGTGATGGTGGTGGTGGTGGTGGTGGTGGTGGTGGTGGTGGTGGTGGTGGTGGTGGTGATGATGATGAGGAGGAGGAGGAGGATACAGCAACACAAGGAGAAAGAAAATAGAATTGATGACTGGGTCAAGGTTAGCCACAGTAAAGGCATTCAGCCATAAAACAATGTCTCAGTAATAGGTGTTTTGTCTCGCCAATTACTAACAGAGAAAAACAGATGTAAAATGAATGAACAAACAATAGTAATTACATTCACTGACCCTCTCTCCCTCCCCTTCCTATGTCCACCCCAACATCCAAGTCCCTGCCACCACCATCATCACAATCATCATTACCATAACTGCAACCACTATAAATGCAACCACCACCACTACTACCATCACAATCAATACTAACACCACCGTTTGTACCACTACCATCACCCCTGCTGGCACCATCAATGTTACCACTGCTGCATCTGAAACCAGATATAGTAGCCAAGTACCCCCTCCAAACACACCCTAAAATCTTACAGACACACATTTGATAACATAGTCTGTTGTAACCTTCAAACATAATGGCCATAGGTGGACAGTTTTGTTCACAGAGCTGACCTAGAGCTAAACAACAATACGAGCCATAAGAACTGATGAGGGGTTCTCTGTGTGGTCACTCGACCTGCTAGTAATAGCCATCAAATCCCTTCTCTATTTACATACCACTAGCTTAAAAAAAAAGGCATGGATTGTGTAAATGAAAAACATATGAAAAACATATGAAACAACGGTTCTCTGGCTGGAATGCCTTTGATCTTAAGACTATTTGATGAGGATAGATATGCAACTAAACAACAACAATACTGCAACAGTCACTATCACCACCACCAGTATCAAAATACCAATGCTACCACTAATAGTTCTTTTCTACTCTAGGCACAAGGCCAGAAATTTTGAGGAAGGGGGACCAGTCGATCAGATCGACCCCAGTACGCAACAGGTACTTAATTTATCGACCCCCGAGAGGATGAATGGCAAAGTCGACCTCGGCGGAATTTGAACTCAGAATGTAAAGACAGACGAAATACCCGCTAAGCATTTCGCCCAGCATGCCAACATTTCTGCCAGCTCGCTGCCTTAACGCTACCACTAATAGTACTACTGATATTACCACTACCACCAACACGTCCACAGTACCGCTTCTAACATCACCACCACCACTTCTACTGTTACCACCATTCCAACATCTTTATTTCAAAATATAACAGATGATTAAATAAAGGAAATGCCTGTGTAGGCATAATTAGTACTGTGTATGTTTAGGCTGTTGTTTATTATACATTATGTACATAGTCGTTTAGCCTGAAGTCTTTCTTGATTTGATCCATGGTCAAAGGTGTCCAGGCCTTGGCAATCCTATCTTATATACAGGCATATATCTAGTACTATATTATCCAATGCTGTGATCTGAGAGCGATTTAGCTGTTATTTCTAGAAATTACCACATAAAGGCCTCTCCCAGTATTTATATAAACCTACATGTTAGATAGCAGATAGCATTTGATTTCCTGCTTGATATGGCTTGCCAACATTTTTCGGGTAAAATATCAATAAACCTAACCTTTTCTCAAGAATTCTACATCTGTTAAGAATGGTTATCCATTCATAATGAGTCCTCTTGGAACATTGTTGTTGTTGTTGTTGTGGTGGTGGTGGTGGTGGTGGACTTATTAAGATTGACAGAGTAAACTTCAAAGTAACGCAGTGAGTTTTCCCGCCATACAGTTTGACCGAAGATTCTATAAGCTGGCTTACAGCTATAAAAGCTGACAAATCCAACCTCAGGCCAGCAAACCTCTAAGTCGTTTGTGTCTCTCTCCTTCACTTTTCTTATACATGCTTTTGTCGTACCAGACAAAAGGCACCAATCTTAACTTATAACGTACATTAAGTATATGCAGTGATTAAAATTCCTTGCACTAGTTTCAGAATATTATTCAGTAGATTATATACAGAAGATTCTTAGCCAGAGAACCGTTGTTCCATTAATTTATTAGATAACTTAGATAACATAGATTGGTTTCGACCATTATCGAACTAAGCCATACATTTGAGAAAAAATTCGATGCAGGTTAATAAAACAATTGAAAACTCAAACTTTGGTGTGATCACTGTCTAGACACGCAACCTACATCATATAGTGAACAGCCTAAGAAGAATATGAGTAACCAACACATAAAATAGTAATACAGTTAAGTTACTGCTGTTGTTTAGTCCAAGGTTAGCTTTGATTGAATATACCATAAGGTCAAAAGTGCTGCAACTGTAATCGTTTCAGCAAATTTATAGAACATCCTTCTTGATTTCAGTGGTAAATAAGTTTTTTGTTGTTTTTTTTTTTAGTTTGTTCTCTTTTTTGTTCATATGCTATCGACTAATCTGACATCCGAACATGCTGCAAAGACTTTCTAACGAAAAACAGAGAGAGTAGAGGACCCTAGGATTCCCCCACTTCACGGAGTTTTCTTTACCATTTCTCCTCTTTCATCTACAAAATTAGTCGTTTCCGATTACTTTGGCGGTCATATTTGTTGTTAACACAGGAAAAAGAAAATGGTGAAGAAAACTCCGGGACTTCGGACTTCCCACAAAACCCGCTCCATTTTCTGGAGATAAAAAGTTCTTTGTGGCATACTCGGTGGTCAGATTAATAGATAACACACAAGAACCAAACGAGGAAGAATATTATTTCTCATTGAAATCGAAAGAAATATTCTATAAATTTACCATCGTCTCGTTTGTTTTTAAAACGTTACGATATGATTTGATTGAAATTTGGCTGCTATGTCTAGAAGGTCCTTCGTTGGCTCGTAGTAATATAGTTGATGGCAACGCTTGTACGTATTATGGAGGTGCGTGGCTTAGTGATTGGGGTATTGAATTCATGATTGTTAGATTGTGGTTTCGGTTCCTACATCGGGCAATGTGACGTATTCTTGAGCAAAACACTTCATTTTACATTGTTCCAGTCCATTCAGCTGGCAAAAGTGAGTAATCTTGCGAGGGGTCGGCGTCCCGTCCAGTGGGATAATATATACGTCATGGAAACCGGCCTTATGAGTTGAGAAGTATTTTGATCCATTTTCATTTTTATCCTATGTTAGTATTGATATACACTGCGGTTGGTGCTGTTGCTATTGGTGGTATTGTTTCGACAGCGCTGGTAATGCGAGTAGTGATGTTGTTTAACTTAGGCCCATATCAATAAAGAAATATAAGCACGTTCTTTAGTGTAGTAAGAGAAGAGAACCGTTTGTCTTTGTTAATAGTACAGGATTTACTTTGGTGCAAACGGTGCAACTGAATCGGGACCCCACAATATTGTTGGGAATTTGCATTTTTCCCTGCTACCCTACTTATAAGTAAATAATTTGTTTATATTGCTTACTGCTATTTAGTGTTGAATAAATAAAATAAAAACAGGTTGTATTTAATATATCACCCGTATTGTTTTTAGATTTTAAACAAAATTTCCCCTGTGGGAGTTTTTGTTCACTAATTGTTTGGATAATCTTAGCTGATCAAAGTTTTTGAGCTCCACTGTATTACATATGTGATACCCTTACCATATTTGTATCTAATATGCAGAACAGGCTCCCTTGGGGTATTTCCGTCAGTCAATATTGTTGTTATTTATATTCAGAATCAGTGTCACTACACACACACACACTCTCTCTTTCTCTCCCCCCCCCTCTCTCTCTCTCTCTCTCTCTCTCTCTTTCTTTCTTTCTTGGACCTTCAGTCACTCTGTTACTTCTGCTAAATATTAAAGAATATATGTGTGTGCATGTGTGTGTTTGTGTGCTTATATGTATGTATGTACATACGTGCATACATGCATACATACACACATGCATGCATACTACATACATACATACATACATACATACATACATACATACATACATACATACATGCATGCATGCATGCATGCATGCATACATACATACATACATACATACATACATACATACATACATACATACATATATACATACATACATACATACATACATGAGCTCGCGCGTGTGTGTAGAAGAATACCCCTGCATTACAGGAATAATGTCTCCCGAAAAAAATTAGCGTAACACAAAGTTAATTTTCGTATTGATTTTCATGTTATAAAGTAAATAATACATTCCGACGGATAGTTTCGGTGCAAGCAACACAACCACGTTTATGCATGAAAATAACCATTTCTAAATATACACAGTATAATATGTATACATTAAACTATATGAAGAGAGATACGCTGGGGAATTATAAGAAGCGTAATATAGTAATAGTGTATGTTCTTAACATAAATGCTGTTGACTATTGTTTGAGGGTTCGCGATGGAAGGAGAGTTACAGGGAGGGTAAGGAACACTAGCTTTGATCTTGGAGTTCATTATCACGGACATCAACTTCTGAGGCAAAGAGATCATTCTAAATTTGTTTGTTGTTTATGGTACATCATATCTTTGTGTAACTCCATGTAGGAACTGAACTCATTGTAAACTCTCCTTGCAACTTCTATGCTACCTTTACAGTTAGAGTTGTTACCAGCAAAAGCTTACAGGCCTTCCTCTGTGAGTGCCAACTCTTTAACAACATTATTTGCAGGCAACTTAAGGTGGAGTTGGTAGAATTTCCTTAGTCTCATCTCTATTCTTAGTTTGGTCTTGTTTTAACAGCATCAACTCCTCATTAGATAAACATTTTCTAAGGGAAATACATCATTCTCAACGACTTCTTCAAACAGTGCTGAAAAGTTACTGGGTTTGGGTAATAGAAAATACAAGAGGATTAGTTAATTACGATTTTATTCAACATATTCCCTCTCAGATTCATACACTTCTTGCAGTGGTCCTTCAGTTTTTCTAAGCTCTGCAAAAGAACTCGGAAGGTTGAGCCGCTAACCCGGCCTTTCACGACACCCATAAAGTCAGGAACTTTTCAGCACCCCTCGGATATGCAAGTGTCACAATATCATTCCGAATTTAATATAGACTTTCTGTTTGTGTGGGAAACTTGTAAAGTCATGGATACAGTTTAGCCATATATTTTTCCAAGTCCTATTCAAAACTGAGCGTTTCACTTCATCCCAACTATGTTATTTACAGCGTCTTTAATTGTAAGTTTATCTTCCCAGTCAATTGCTTTCATAAGCTATTTGAAAGTTCTCAGATAATTTGCCTTGTAGTTAATTATATCTCGATCCATTGGCTAGAGAACAGAAGTTCTATTCTTGAGAATATATTCCACTCTCACAGAATCAGAAATTTCACTTAACTTTACTGGGTGATTTGTTGCGATATCTAAAAGGAGAAATGCTTTCGTAGAAGTATTATGTCTAGCACTGCACATTTCTAAAGCAGGACGAATATATATATGTGTATATATATATGTGTATATATATATGTGTGTATATATATATGTGTGTGTGTGTGTGTGTGTATATATATATATATAACACACACACACACACATATATATATATATATATATATATGTGTGTGTGTGTGTGTTGTGTGTGTGTGTGTGTGTGTGTGTGTGTGTGGTGTGTGTGTGTGTGTTTGTAAACCATTCTTCTAAAAAGCTCTTAGTTATTTATGACTTGTTATTTGAATGCCAAATCAAAGGTAAATAAAATTTTGCGTTATTCTTTAAAGCCCTTGGATTTTCGAGGTGATACAAAGTAGGAACTTTAATTTCATATCACCAGCGGCATTTCCTCACAGAAGAAGTGTCAGACAACTTTTGGAAGCGTAGCATAATCTCTCTCTCTCTCCCCTTTATTATATATCTCTGTATAGTCGAACGTAGTGGGAACCATCTAACCTTTGACCGCTATTTGGACCCCGTTGTGTCCACCACACTGACTAGTTGTTATTGGCACAATTTGTCTCTTGCTCTGTTGCGCCAATTGCAGGATATAACCAATCGCAGCCTCCAAATAAATCACGTGAGACAGTCTGTTCTGAACCCCAGTTTGAGCCGACTGCTCCCTATAAAAACTCAACTTCTCCTCGTCTCGAGGTATTTGGTTCCAGACCTTCTAAGGTCTAGCCACTGACCACACAAGACAGCCAGTTCCAGCGACCTCCATCTTCATCGCCACCATCATGCCTCTCACCAACGTCGTCAACATCATCTCTCTACGTACACAGCGCAGCAAACAACTTGCCCAGGTTTCAATGCTTCAATTCACCGTTTGTAGTTAGCTCCACGGATTAACGGTGAATATATAACCTGCAAGGACTCCTGTATCAAGTGACCGGCTCAGCATCACAGCTAAAACTTCATGTACAACACGTACCGCAACCGGGTACGCATTACAGCCACAACGTCTTGAAACAGCATCGCAACAACTCGTGTACAGTAGATCACGAACTGGTATTCTCGTTCTTGTGTCCATGAACATCTAATTTCTCATTATAGACTCCTTCCCTATCTTCATTTTCATTGCTATATAGGTACAAGGCACACGAATACACATGTTTACACACACACAAACACATGTAAATATATCAATAAATCTTTCATAAGCATCCTACGCTGTTGTCTCTCTCTCTCCTTTCTCCCTGCACATATGTCGCATTCCATCTTACATATATTGTAAGGACCGTGTATTATCCAACATCAACTCTCGTAATATCGCATCACAGGGTCCTTTACAAAAGCTTTAAATCCTAGTGGTGAATCTGCTTCTCGAAAAGTGAAGTTGTAGCCGGTATGATCTTCCAGGAAAAAACAGTTTCTACATTGAATGCACGGTTTGGGTATTCCATTGCTGGTTACATTTTGTACCAATAACTCTGAGTCCAGCACACGGTAATCTCCTCCGGTGTTTTCCAGGATGGGTGGAATTTGCTAAGTATTGTGTAATACCCGTAGCGTTTTCATCATCTGCCTGACCATCAGTGCAAGGCATTGTAACCAATTCGCCTGAGACCGCCTCTGGTTCTGATACAAACTTTTTGTTTTAAAGCGATGTAAATTAAAAACGTCCATCAAAATTCCATATCTATGTTCCAAATACCATCATGTTAATGATAACGTTCTTCATTATTTTCAAAAATTGATCAAAATGAAGTCAATGAAAATATAATAAAAGACTTAAGTCATCAACATACAGATGTTACAGTATAAATGCTATTGGTATCGGATATTTATTGCAAATGTGACACATGAAAAATCTATTTAATAAATATTTTATTTTGAAAATTAGCATTCATTTCCTTATTCTGTACCAGCACTCTGATATTTAAAAAAAACCCAACTAAACTTGTAATTACTAGTGGAACTGTTCATGTTTTATGTTCTTATTTCTATTTTGATGAATAAATTGTCTAGTTATGTTTAAGATTTCGCTTACGTCTTCGCTGTCATTATTTTAAGACTTTTGAAAGTATAGCAGTCGAAAACATGTTGCGACAGCCAGAATATTATAAAGTCTACCTACTTAACATTACTTGATATTATCGATAGTGGCAAGTGCATTCGCAACATTATTCATCCTATGACGGGCAAACAACCTGATACATACATACACACACACACACACACACATACACACATACATACATATAAATACATCAAGTACAGGATAAAATACCAAAAAATACACAAGAACAGGACATCACAAACGAGTGAAAAATACGTAAACACATAACAAGAGACAAGTATGGGACAAAGTACCAAAAGAAGTCTAACCTCCTCCTCAGTTGTCGACTGTTAATTACTCCCTATTTCGAGCTTTCAACGACAAGATAGGAAACCTTCATGAAACAGCAGCATCCAGAAATTTTTTAAATATAAAATTCGTGGAGAGTTAGCGCTTCAAACGAGCGAACAACGACAGAGTGGACGTACAGAGTAAACAATCGACGAAGACAAATATTAAGGGCCGTTAGGACAAGACGCATGTAACACTGATCGTATTAAGTCGTGTAAATACTTTCTTCCCCTCCCCACTGCTTCGTTAAATTATATATCCAGCATACAAGTATATAAAAGTAGCAACAAGTGGTTCGAAGCTTGCATTGGGTATTTTATTTATTTATTTTTTTTTTTGGTACGAAACCAAAGAAACAATCGTTTTAATACGGAAGACTTGTTGGCCTTCGTGGTGCAGTTGCAACAGCAACAGCAATTTCAGATTTTTACACGGTAGAAGTTTTCGTCTACAGATGATCGTCCATTATTATCAATATTTGGGTCAAAGAAAGGAATCCTTACCCATACAGCTAATATTTTCGTAGATACGAAGAAATCTTCAAAGAAGAGTGTAAAAGTTGGTCCGACGAGAAAAAAGTGCGAGTAGTTTTAAGAAAGTCATCCCCTGCCGAACTCGAAAAATATAGTAAGAAATTTTGAAAGGATATAGAATAAATAGAAGAGAAGAAAATAGTAGATGAGAAAAAGAAAAAAGAGAGAGAAAATGTCAGGAGATGAGAAAAATGACGTCCAGCCAAGTGCACGTTGCGTCCAGAAAGGACAAAGGTGACAGAGGCTCAGCGAGCCATAATAATGTTTTTCTCTGCATTAAAATGCATCTGAAATGATGGAGGCTCGTCTCATCCTATGTTGAATGCATCCATGTAGCTGCATTTTGTGATGGACTAAATCTACCAACATTATCATGGATCGCTGTGCCCCAGAAACAGCTGTTAGATTTATAATACCTTTCTTCTACCCCTTTAAATTTTTTTCTCGTTTGTACTCTGTGTAAGCCTTGCATAAATATGTATTTATGCATATAAATTCATCATTCATCATCTGAAAATTTCCACCATTGCTTTCTCTCGTTTTGCATGTATACATATTGTTGTGGAAGGATTCTGACCACACCACAAATGACTAAAGGTGGATTGACTCATTGTTATGAAACAAAGAACTATGAGTGATTGGCAGTTCGAGTTGGTAAGCAGTTCACTGTGAGCCGTGGCTGAGAGCGGTCTCATGTAAAACTGATCGTATTGAATCATGTAAGTACTTTCTTCCCCTCCCCACTACTTCGTTAAATTATATATCCAACATACATGTATATAAAAGTGGCGACAAGTGGTTCGAAGCTTGCATTGGATGTTTAATTTTTTCTTTTTGGGGTACGAAA